>NC_087200.1:104366385-104388885 GCF_015104395.2 Macrobrachium nipponense | reverse complement strand
AATATAAGTTTCAGCCACTTAAAAAAGACCCAACAAATGACCTCAAAAAGAAAATGATGAGACTAACAGAAAAAGCGAACAAAGAGCAGAGAACAGTAAGCTTTCCAAAAATCATCGGAGACTTTGCGCCCGGATACTGCTACGGCACAGTCAAGATTCACAAACAGGGAAACCCGCTACGGCCCCATTATATCCCAATGACATCTCCTATGTATAAAGTGGCTAAGAAAATTGAATGAAATTATAACGCCGTACCATTCCCTCAACGTTCTCGCTAAAATCATCGACGGAATTCATCGACCTACTGCAAGACACCGCACCCGACGAAGACATAGCATCCCGGACGTTGAAAGTTTATTTACTAACGTACCAGTGGATGAAACAATACAAATCATCATGGACAAGATATACCGCTCTGAGAAACCACCATTACCGATCCCGAAAAAATCTTAAAAGAGATGCTGGAAGCATGTACAAAGGAAGCCCCATTCCTCTCACATAGGGCGGGGCGAAATATATCGACAAAAGGGACGGAGTGGCAATGGTTCCCCCCTCGGGGTTCTTTTCGCAAAACGCCATACATGGCACACACAGAAGAGGTCACATTTGAAGACACCCAAAACCCAGAATCTATGGGAGATATATTGATGATATCTTTATCACAAAGGGCGACAATGACATAGAAGAATTAGTAAATAAACTCCAAGCAAATTCTACAATTAAATTATTTACGGTAGAAAGAAAGAAGTGATGAGAAGATGCTCCCTTTCTTGGACGTACTTGTGACCCAAAAGAACAACAAATACAATACCACCGTATACACTAAAAAGACAGACGCTGGAAGATGTTTAAATGCTAGAGGAGAATGCCCTGATGCATATAAACGATCTGTGGTAAATGCATACATCAAAAACGCACCATAACACACTGTTCCACGTGGAAAGCGACTAACGAAGAGATCAACAGAGTTCAACAGATGCTCACAAATAACGGATATCCAGATGACATGATCCAGCAAGTTGTCAAAAAGAGATTAGAGGCTTTCCATAATCCGACCCCGAGGTAACAACAACAACAACAACAAAACAAAGAAATAGTGATATACCATCAGATACCATACAACAAACACACGAAGATGAAAGGAAAGCCATCCTTGGTATACTGCGAAGAGGAACCACCCCCCCCTAGCGCCATATAACAAAATAACAGCAAGGATTTACTGCAAACCAAACCTACGGCCTCTTTGGTAATGAAAAAATAGTACGGCCCCATCAACGGAGAAAGAGGTTAAATCTGATATAGTATACAAGTTTGTCTGTGCTGACGAGCAATGTCAGTCCCTCCCAAAAATGCTATATCGGACACACAACCACCACACTCAAACGTCGCATGCAGGCCCACAGAAAACCAAGGAGCCATTATCAGCACTTTGTGGGATACCCACAATAAAAAAACCATCATTACAAGAACTTCTCACAAACACCAAAATAATACACAAGGAAGGCAACTACAATCGTTTATTGATATCAGAAGCAGTCAGCATCGCAATGCAACGTCCCAGCCTTAACATCCAACGTGAGGCAGACCGATCCTTGCCCTCGTGTAGGAGGCAGTCCTTCAACCGCGTGGGACAAAGCCCCCACACGCGGACAGGAGCGCACACTGACTTTCAGTGAATTAGACATATATGTAATTAATATATATTTATGTATAATGTGCATATAATAACTTACTTTCAACTTTTTTATTTAATTTCTGTTGTTTACATATTTATTTATTTGTCTTATTTTATGTTTCACTATAGTCTTTTGTAAATACTTAAAACTAGGTATCTGGCAATTGTACTACCTTTCCGTCCTCATGACGTCACAAAACGCATGTAGGCTCATATTTGTATCAGTACGCTTGAAAACGTCAATACGTATAGGTTGACGAAACAGCTGTCGCGTGTAAAAAATACTGGGAGGGTAAAATGGAAGAACACCCCTTATGTGTCCATTAGTAACCTGAACAATGAAGTAAAGAAAATAATTAGAAAATATGAAGCAATTTCAAAAAAGCTGGTTAACAGTGAGAAAGCCATTCTATTCAATGAATATATATATCTATATATATATATATATAGATATATATATATATATATATATATATATATATATACTAGATATATATATATATACATATATATATATATATATATATATATATTATATATATATATATATATATATATATATATATATATAGTGAATAAATGTCGGAACTTCTATAGCATCAAGAATGTGTAGTACTACTTCTGGGAAAATGGTGGGGTTTGGGGTAACGAGATTGACACCTCTGATATAGGTTAAGACTTTGAATATAACAAAGAATACAAAATGATATGGAAGTATTTGCAAGAACATTAATGACCGAGATATAAACTGCAAAATAGAAAGCATTAAATACTTAAGTCTATAAGGCCTAATGAAGTTAAACATAGCGCCAAAGGAAATTAGAAAGAATATCTGGATGTTGCGGAAAGGTTATGTATTCAGAGAGTGGAATTGGTGTTATGGGAATCTCAAGAATTATTAATGAAGTATTCATGGGTGAAAAACTCAAAAGGAGGGATGGGTCAGCATTAACATCAGAAAAAGAAAGACAAAGTAGAGACACAAGAGGGGATCAATTGATTGATAAACTCATGATTAAAAGAAATCAATGTTTCTGAACTGAAATTTGTGATAAAGAAACTTAGATGACGGGAAATCTCAGGCTATGCCGAAATCACTGCAAAGCTGAACTTGTTGGAAATAGCATGGCGCTTCGTATAATATCAATAGACTGTTTTGCAAAATATCAGAAAACAAAGCCTGGTTACTGGAAATGGGGAATCATACCAAAGATACCAAAGGAAGACGACTTGACTGAACTTGGTAACTATAGATGGATCACACTTAGTCATGATGCAATTAACAGTATGCTCATCAGGAACACGCTGGCGGAAAAATGGATAAAATGCTTGAACTTTATTGAATGGAATTCAAAATTCCCCGTATTGATGATGTTTTTTGACTACCGGAAATCATTTGGATTTAGTCCACCTCCCAGTAAGATGGGAAGTCTTACGTCACTGTAAGGTATTCACATTAAATGTGTAAAACTAAATGAACCTCCATGAACGAAACAGATGCAAAGCTTATGATGACTAATGGTCTTGTAAAGTGAATTGGCAGTAAATTGTGGGGAAATACAGTTTCACTTTTGACCTTCTATTGTTTTTTTCTTTCTTTTTTTCACTGAAAAAACTTTGCTAGATGTAGAACAGAAGATTTGGACTGGAGTTACGACAAAATTTTAACATTCTGAGAATACATAAGTAATGGTGTTTTAACCAGCAGCACATCGCAGAATTGACAAAGGTTGCTCAATAGAATATATCATTTATCCAGGGTGACCGGATTTAGGATAAACCTGAGCAAACCATGAAAAAACGAGCACGCAATATTAACGAAAGGATGAAACCCATTAGGAATACAAAGGATTACTGGGGCTGACTTTTTCAGACATTTAGGAACATGGATATCTAGTACAGCGCAGAGGATATGATCGTGATATTGTATTTAACGATTTATTAGAAACGTAAAAAAAGACTGATGGTCATAAAAGCAGAGAAACGAATACCAGAAAAGACTTAGTTGTATTGTGATATTCAATACTTTTAAGGGTAATCCATATGTGCTAAAAAGCATTAATAGTAATGTGGGATGTACGAGTAATACTTCCATGAAAAAACCAGTGATAAAGAACTCTTCCCGACATTAACAAAGAATCTGTATATGAATCATGTGTAAATCCTGCAACTAGAGTCTGTAGGTCAAACTGGTAAATCAGTGGAAAAGAGAACTGAACAGCTCAAGAATGTGCAAAAGGTGCACACGATAACAGTGCAGTTTTTGTTCATATGAGGGATAATAATCACGCTACGACTCAGACAAGAGTAAAATAGTAACTGGTCTACTCTCAAATCATATATTAAAGAAATATAATTGAGTCTACTTTAAAAAAAAAGTTTTCATAAGATATAAACAACAAATAGAATTGTATAACTTCGATCCCTTTACTACTTCAAAAGACGTGCAAATTTGACAAGATCTCGGGAATGTGGTTAAGCCTGGACCAAAGTTCAACGAAACTGTGAGCTTGGTATTTTCTTTTCGAGAATAATTCAGATCTGATCAAGGTCCAAAGACCTTGGGTCTGATTTCCAGCGACGACCCGGTTCATGCATAACGCGCCACATCTCATCGTTGGGCGCTCGTGCGCAATATGGAAACTTGTTTCTTTACTTTATTGCTTCGGCCAAAATATAACCACACAGACATAGAACCCTTGGTATGGTTTCCTGCATTCACCACTTTATCTATTTATGTACAACTCTTGCTATTACGCTACAGGCAAAGAAATAAAATATCCTGATACTGTACTGGACAAGGCATGAAGGTCGGCACAAAATCTTAAATGATGATGATGATGATGGTAATAACAGAGGAAATTAAAACACAAAATCTACTCGTACTGCTTTTCTTAAATGAGGGTCTTCTCACCTCAATACCTCACAGTTATTAGAGTAATTAAAAAAACTATAACACAATAACAAAAGCTCGGTTAAAGAATCCTCGCAACAGTGTTAATGGAGGCATAAATGAAATCCCGTGTAGGCCATTTCTTACATTAGCCAAACTGAAAAAATCAGTGGAAAAGGGAACAGAGCAGCGTCGCTTATCTGCAAGAGATGCAAAGGTCACTTTCATTCTTATTAGTGAAAACTTTGCCACTGACCGAACAGCCGTCACAAAACTGGGGCATTCTAATTATAAACTGGAAAGTAACGCAACTGAATCTAGTTTTGTAAAAAAAAAAAAAGCATTTGTAAGAATATAAAACAACAGTCTAGGAATGCGTCAGTTCGATCCATTAGCTTGAAAAGAAAGAGGCACGATGTATAATTTTAGGAAGGCAATAAGTTTGAGTTCATTGCGATGAAGAACAAGACGTCTTAAAGGAACAGAGCCAGACCTGGGTCGCAAATGAGTGACTTCTTTTTCCTGAGAGTTGCGAATCTCTTCTCTCAACCGTCTGCACTGTCATTTGTACAGTGACCTCAGCAAATGCAATGTAAACCTCGACCACTATGCAGTAGCCGTCTTGAAAATGTCTTTCAGAGAATAGGCAAAACCTGTCAGGATTTGTACCCTGTCTTATTTTTGTCCCCGTGGTACATAAGGATATGAACATCACCTGTTCCGGTCACTTCAAGCATACTTACTTACACACACACACATGCATGCATTTATATATATATATATATATTATATATATATATATATATATATAGTATATATATATATATATATATATATATATATATATGATATATATATATATATATATATATATATATATATATATATATATATATATATATATATATATATGCATTAAACTACAAATGTCCTTTAATATCTTAATCGCTCTACCTCGAATTAATGTATTTTCATACATGTTAACCAAAGGGGAATTTTTTTAGTTGACCACCAATGAAAAAATTCTCCTTCGGTTAACATAAATGAAAATACATTAATTTCGAGAGCGATTTAGGTATTAAAATTAAAATTTATTGCTTAATGCGTATATATGAATCACGGTGATGTGATAAGGCTCTCTCTCTCTCTCTCTCTCTCTCTCTCTCTCTCTCTCTCTCTCTATACATATACATATAATATATATATATAATATATATATATATATATATATATAATATATATTATATATATATATATATATATATAATTATATATATATAATGTGTGCGCGCGTGTTCGTGCGTCTTGTGCATACATTTTACAAATAAATTCCTATTCGTCGAAACATTTAATTAAGTGGGACTAAAAATTTTTCTGTTGCTAATTAACGTGTTATATGTACGTGGGCAGATTAATTAAATAACCGACATACATGAGTTTTTTTTATTAATGCCAATGAATATGCAACAGAGCCATTAGCTTTTTCCGTTTGAGACCCTTGAAGCAAGATTAAAGTGAAGAAAATTCGATAATGCCGGACATAATTTAAAAAAAAATTTGACAAAATATGCAAATGACGTCTCGAGCAAGTGTACGAAACGGTTCTCGAACACTTGTTCGGTCGCAGTTTCGAAGATTACTGGCGTCCAATTAGTTAAACGATTCTCAAAAGCTTAAAATTCACTTCAAACACTGACACTCCTTTCATCTCATAACCAGTTTGCAAAAAATATAATTCGCAGCAAGAAATCATGATCCGCTTCGTTCATAAGTTTTCAGGACCAAAACCTACAAGAGATGATTCGTTTTAATCCCATGTTTGCCTGAATTTTTTGGGTAGGAGACTACCTTCACAATGGTGAGGTTTACTTTTTTATCTTTACTATTATTATTATTATTATTAATATTATTTCTTAATGCAATTCTTACTGAGGCCTTCACGAAATTTGGCAGTAATATATCCCTTGGTGCACTGATTAGTTGATCCAATAGTCCGTCACAAACCTGTTTCCAAAGTCACAAGATTACAGAAAATGGCAAAAGTTAGCAAATAATCACATACCAATATTTTTAGTATGATCGTTTCAAAAGAATATTGTAAAATGATTGAATATAATTGTAAGATTGTATTTTGTATAATATTAATCGAAGAAAGACTTATTTTTTCGATTTCCGCAGACCTCTGAACACCCTTGCTCTAGTCAACATTGCATTACAGCCGGAAACATATGAGAAGAAACTCTTACCGATGAAGGTTTGATTTATCATAGTTTCTGGTCGAAATCTAATGTTTGCAGAATTAAGCGTATCTAAAAATATGAGGAAATGAAGATGATAGGAGGTCTTTGTTGGCTTAGTAAACAAAAAAGATATTATTATTGTCATGATGATGTCCTTTTTCTTTAAGTTTAATGCATTAATTTAATCATAATGATAGTGTAATTTTCTTAGTAAACCGTTTGGGCAGAGTATCTTAAAGGACGTTGTTTATCTTCCCCACCGGTCTGTTATTATTATCAAGCAGTTTCTTCTCCTCACCCCGTCCTTAAGAAACTCGTGCCCAAACGGCTTAACAATAAAATTACACAATATTATTATAATTAAATTAATGCATTAAACTTAAAGAAAAAGGACATCATCATGACAATAACAATATCTTTTTTGTTTAGTAAGCCAACAAAGACCTCCTATCATCTTCATTTCCTCATATTTTTAGATACGCTTAATTCTGCAAACATTAGATTTCGACCAGAAACTATGATAAATCAAACCTTCATCGGTAAGAGTCTCTTCACAGTACGTTTCCGGCTGTAATGCAATGTTGACTAGAGCTGTATTTTGAGACTGTTGGACGTTCTGCTGCTGCTGCTGCTGCTAGCCTAGCGCACTCTGCTGCAATTGCGCATTACTGTTGGAGTGCAGCTGGCTTTACGGTCTAAGCCAACCTTCCTCATATTTTGAAGGATTTACGTCTCGTCCCAGTGGAGGATTTAGGGGAGTCCCGAGCAGGCCATGGCTTAGGGCCTCGCACCTCAGCTAAAAAAAACACTATTAATAATATAATAATAATAATAATTATAATAATCTAGAGGTGTTTAATTAGAAAATAAATCCCGGAAACCTAACACCCCCAAAAGCTGTAAGGGTCCTCTTTGCTTGTCCATAAATGGCTATTATTCCTCCAGGAATGAGAGAGCCCCCTTAGGTCACCGGCCCAGGGCTCCGCACACCCTAAATCCGCCCGTCTTCGCCTCGGGTTCATTTAAATCCAAGGGGTACTCTCTGATATCCGGGACGGTATACTATACCTGTTAAAGTCGTCGGCCAGACGAAAAAGGACTATTTGGCACCGTTATTGCCTGACGGGCCCCACAGTACCCTTACCTGCCCGGGATTATTCGTGAAGGTGGATTACTCCAGCCTTGAGGAGATGTCAAAATATAAGAAAGTCCTTATAGGTATGGTTAAGTTAGCCTCTATTTTGCCAAGTTATTCCGCTTCTTTTTGACCTCTCTTTTTTTCTTTCTGGGTCCATCCTTTTTGTCTACAATTGATCTGCCGTCTGTCATCAATAGTGTGAGTGTGTTTTGATTTTTCTTAATTAAGGGTGTTTGTTAGTCATTTGATTTATGTATTTACGAGGTTCAGGTGTTACTTCTGTCCGAAATGTATGTATTAAATATTAAGCTTTTAATGCATGTGTGTCTGTTTGTCCCCCTTGAATCATTTTGCAAACTTCCTATAATTTGTACAGTTGATTCCACCCATTGTGGACTTCGTCGCTGTGAAGTTGAATATTTTTGTTATAAATTGGAAGTATTTATTGTGTGATGCTTCTAGCCATGACATTATTTCAGCACGTAGAAAGGTATTTTTTATTTTCATTTATTTTATATTTTATCTTATTTATTTCATTTTTTTCTAAAGGGTCCACAATAATATAACTGTCAAAAGCTCTTGTAAAACTTTATAAGTGCTTTGGAACCCATCTCTGGGTTCATCTTCAGTCCAAATGAGTAACTTAATATAAAATATACTGAGGAAAACATAAAAATCAAAATACAAAGTTACTGAAGATTGGTGTCACCAGTAGTTAGCTCGCAAAAGGCGAGTTGTTGAAGAAAGGAGGCATTTATTCTAACTAGGTGATTTCCTCTCTAATAAATAACATTCCTGGCTGCAGTTCTGCTCGATCTCCGTAAAGGTTGACGTAATGTTGAAGGAGGTCTTCATCCGGAAGCGTAGATTGGGCACCGTAACCAAATCCTCTGGGGCAGCGGTTACCTGGACAGGGAAAGGCAAGGCAGAAGCAGCATCAGGAGAGGGAAAAACTGAGCCTGTCCTAAAGTTGAAATAAAAAAAATACTGATAATATAAAAGGTAACAAGTTGGTCTTTGTTGACAAAGGACATGTTGCCCTTGAATGACTCTCCTAAGCCTATAGCAGCTCCCTCGCCTAACATTCACATTGTTGTTTTTAAAGATATTATTAGCCTCGTTCTAATTGGGTTTATGGTCATTACTAAATGCATGTGCTACTATTGCGTTGTTTTGTGAATGTAGCTCATGTGCTCGTTTAAATTCCCCTAAAGGTGATTTAATCCTCGTCCACTTTCGCCAAAATATTTTCTTTTACAATCCATACATGGTAGTTTATAAACACCTGGGACTATGGGATTTTTTATTTAGTTTTTGTTTATCCCAACCAAAATTTTTCCACATAAGCATTCATTGTAATATATATTTCTTCTCATAAGAAGTTGTTGACATAACTGTTTGGTGGTGCTCCGTTAAGGTCATTTGCCCAAATGTCTAAAGTCATTATGAAATAAAAAAATAAGCTGTTCATTTTGCAACTTTGCTTCATACTAATTCCAGTCTCTCTCTCTCTCTCGTGGACCGTTTTAGTTACTTTTACTTCATTTATATTTGAATACCAATCTCTCTCTCTCTCTCTCTCTTGTAGACCTTTTTAGTAGTTATTACTTCATTTCTGTTCGAATTTCAGTCTCTCTCTCTCTTTTTAGTGATTGTTTCTTCATATCTATTCGAATTCACCCCCTCCCCCACCCCCCCTCTCTCTCTCTCCGTTGGCTTTATCTTTGCTAGGAATGCATGGAATCAGTGGCCATGATGGAATGTACTACTTACAATCATTCTCATGCAGTAGTTTCTATAGTCATCCTCATAGGCATATTGCAGTTACGTACTGTTGTTGAATGGCTCCCGTAAACATCTCTCCTATTTAGCCAATCTTTGCACCACACTCTCGTCTGTTTCCTTATACATACCCAAATTCTTATGCAGCACAACAGTTTCTTTTCTGAGCAATACAAGTCACCATTTTTTCGTACGATACTCGGGTAAGTCCGCCCATTCATCAACTGCCGTGTGGACAACACTCACGAGTAAAAGCCCGGCAGAGTTTCCCTACCTACCGCGCTCCCGGCGATCACGCCCGCTCGTCTGGCCAGGCCTTTAGGCTAAATGGCTCAGAAGGGAGAACAAGCTGGTCTTCTTCTGCAGATTTCTAGAGGAAACATATCTTACCTAAGTCTTTTGGAATTTGCTGGCATACCCCCTTCCTAGGAGAAGAGTGCCCTGCATATGCCAGATATCTCCTTCCAGACAAAATACAGACAGCAAAATGGGTTGTCGAGGTCTTATGGCCTGTCCACAATAGCGGGCATGCCCGTCGGCCACTTCCAGCTATTCATATTTTCTCTCGCTTCTGAAGCAGTGTTACCAGACAATCGCATCGTTCTGGCCCCATACTCGGTCGGTCAGTATATAGTGGAACGGGTTATGGGAACAGTGTTTGCTCGTTGGGCAGTGCCAGCTGGTGTTGACAGCGTCTTACATCTGGAATTACATTTGTCACTCAGAGATCTTTGAGACTTTCTACATTCAGCCAGATTTGAGAGTGCCAGGCAAAGACCACGTGAGATAGCTGTCGCTAGGGCTAGGGACCATGGACAGAGCCTAAATAACAAATTAATAAATACATTAGATTTTTCAAAATGGGACTATTCTATAAACAAAAATAATAATCCCTCCACAGTCTTATTATATAGAGAACAAATTGAAGTTCTTAACTTGGGTATGGGCTTTTGTACTGGAACAGACAAACTCTATGTACTAAATACTATTACTAGTATTAATTTATTCAATTTTAAATATCCAGACTTTACTGTAAATTTCTTAAAAGGTGCTGTCCCCAATGATAATATAAATAAGGTTATTAATGTATTACCTAAAGGCACCACCTGGCACTACAGCAGTCATGAACACGAGTGACTATTTGGAGAAAGCATATACCCTTTTGAATGATACCCAAACTTACCTTACTCTACAGTCCCACCCCAACTGCCACCAAAATGCAACAAGAATTCAATAGAAAACTTAGAAAAATAGCCAATTCCTTTCTGATGCTTTGCACAGAGAATTAGTTTTGCCAAAAATGTCATCAAAATTCCAAAGTGTGTCTTACATTTATAATGTATTACGTAAGGTTCACTAACCTGGGTGCTCCCTCAGACCTATCATTGCTGCTTGTGGATAACTGCAAAACACATTAGCAGTCTGGATGGCTTAGGTTCTAAGTCAGTATCTTGGCAAGTTCTCAAATGCTTATTTGCAGCATTCAAGCCAGTTTATACAGCGGATCAAAGATATTGGGTAGGTAGACAAGGATAGTGAGTTTAGTTGTTACGGCATTATTTACTAACGTTCCATTAGAATTGGTGATTACAAAATTACAAGACCAACATAATCAAGGTAATGTGACTTGCCCCATACCTGCAGAACAGTTTTTCTTCCTAATTTGATTATGTGTCTCGTCAAATGTATTTCAATTTAAGAATCAGGGATTCGCACAAAAAGGAGTTGCCATGGGATCTCCCCTGTCCTTACTAATATTTGCATGGAGTTTGTGGAAAAAGTTATTTTAAACAGGTGAGATAAAGAAACGAAAGCCAGTTTTACAGGTGAGATGTGATGCCATTTTTATTATTTTTAAAGGTACCGGTGACAAACTAAGAGAAACTAGTATAAATAGCGAATAGCATTTTACCCTCAAATACAATCACGACAGAAATAGAAGTTGATTATAAATTACCTTGTTTAGATGTTCTAGTTTGTAGGTAATAGTCAAATATTAAGATTTTCAGTTTATCGAAAGTCAACCAATTCAGAGTTATATCCACTTTTATTCTTTTCACTCAAAAGAAATAAAAAACGATATCGTTAAGAACTTTTCCATTACGAGCATTCAGAATTTGCAACCCTGAATACATACTAGACTGTGAACTTCAACATATCTCGCAACTTTTAGAAGCCTCAGGTATCGCCCCACACCCCCATCATTGAGAAGGAAATTTCACGGGCAAGGAAGTGTTTCTAAGGACTTAAAAGATAACAGCAGGGAAAAACCAAAAAAATAAGAATCGCCTCCCTTTAATCAAAACTGAAGAATAAAAGTATTCATCCTAACAAATGTTAGAACGACACTGAAATTGTGTTCAAATACGAAAATACGATAAGAAGCAACCTCATAAGAAACAATAACAACGACAAAAATTCCATAATCCCAGGTGTTTATGAACTACCATATGTGGATTGTAAAAGAAAATACTATGGCGAAAGTGGACGACGATTATGGGAACATAAACGAGCACATGAGCTACAATCACAAAACAGCCAATAGTAGCACATGGATTCAGGAATGATCATAGATCCAATTGGAACGAGGCTAATATTAACTTTATAAAATCAACCATATGAAACTTAGGCAACTAGTTGAGGGAGCTGGTATAGGCTTAGGAGAGTCATTCAAAGACTAACATGTCTTTTGTCAATAAAGACCCATTTTTTAATTTTTATATTATCAGTATGTATGTATAATAATATAAATATTAATATATAATATATAGTATTATAGTATATATATATATATATATATATATATATATATATATATATATATATATTTTTTTTTTTTTTTTCAATTCCAAATTTAGGACAGGCTCCGTTTTTCCCTCTCCTGATGCTGCTTCTGCCTTGCCTCTCCCCGTACAGGTAACCGCTGCCCCTGAAGATTTGGTTATGGTACCCAATCTAAGCCTCTGGCTCAAAGACCTCCTTCAACGTTCCGCCCAACCTGTACAGAGATCGAGCAGAATTGCAACAAAGAATGCTGATAGAGAGGAAATCACCTAGTTAAAATTAATGCTTTCTTTCTTCATCACCTCGTCTATTTGCAAGCTAACTACTGGTGTCAATATTCTTCAGTGACTTTGTATTTTGATTTTTATGTTTACCTCAGCGCATTTTATATTAAATTACTCATTTGAACTGGAGTTGAACCCAGAGAAGGGTTCCAAAGTTTTTACAAAGTTTTACAAGAGCTTTTAATAATTATATTATTGTGAATCCATTAGAACATTTTATGAACGCTCGAAATAAAGAGTTTTTCCCAACTAATTATTGTTATTATTATTATTATCATTATTATTCAAAAGCAATTATTTTACAAAGCAAGTATTTATATTAAGAGCTCCCTTCAATGAAAAACCAGGAAGCATATTCCCGAACTGTAACCGAACGCAGGACCTTCCCTGAAAACCAGGATGCCATATCTTAAAAACTAACCATGGAATATTCTAGAAAGCAATGTCATTACAACCAAATTACAGACAGAATACTTCTTTGAACTAACCTAACCTATGGGCTTGAAAAAAACAGGGATGATGCAATACTAGTATGCATCTCGGGAATTTGGAACTGGGAAACGGAGAGTAGAAACTATCAAATGAAGGTAAATTACCAATAAACCAATAAAACATGTACATATCAGTAAGCAGTCCACGCTCACTATTGCACCACGGTTTAGCTAATAAGGTTGGTAACTATCACGGAGCACCTTTGCTACTGTATGGTCATGAGTCACTGACACCACCTGAACATCCTGTGCATGAGTTTACATTGGTGACCACTTGAAGCGACCTGATGGACAGTATGGTTCCCAGCCATGCTCTGCCTAACAGCTGCCCACTACCAGTCTAATATATGGTGCTTAGCTCTGGCCCTCTTTCCCCATGGAGTTCTGGCTGAGCTACCTACTAACCGGCATTTGAGCCGCCCCACCCAACAAAAAAGGATAGTCCTTGGTGGACCTCGTGAAAAAGACGGACAAGTTTCTAGAAGCTTGTGAGACCTCTCATTTCACTGGCACTCCTATTTATGAGACAGTCACCCTAACAATAGTGATGATAATGATGAATGAGCAAAATGCATATACAGACATCTGTACAATCATCAGCAAAAGGAGTGCTAGAACCCAGTAATGCTCACCAGCATGATACAGATCACATCTCTCTTCCACAGGGCAACAGTTTCTCCGAGTTCGACCAAATGAAGGGGTATTTCCAAGTTCCAGTCAACCAAAAATAGATATCTAGAAAACAACAATCATCACACCCTTCCGAACATACACCTTCAATTAATTACTCGACATCCAGCCTCTGGAATTCAGTGGCCACATTCCAAAGGGTGATGAGTTCACATCCTGGGTGACCTCCCCCCCGTCTGAGTCTACTGTGCTGACAACACACTCATATTATTCAGAAGTTCAAAATGCCAACATGCCAGGACCATTCTATCTCTCATACAGGATATTGGTCTAATCATCTGTTCTGGCAGACACATTTCAGAAGACAGCATATGTACTCTAACTTCAAAGGTGTCAGCTGTCAGGAAATATTTGATCTTGAGGACCATAAAAGAACCATGATCGCCCGCAGCATATTTTCCAAGGGGGGTGGGGGTTAAATCTTAATATATACATGGATATTTTCGGTATCAAGCACATAAACACTTTTGGCCCCTGGAACTAGCAGGTAATTCTGAAAACAGTATGAGCACCTGCATTTCTTTAATAAATATAGCATATATATATATATATATATATATATATATATATATTATATATATATATATATATATATATATAGATATCTAATATATATCATATATATATATATATATATATATATAATGTATATATATACATATATATATATATATATATATATCTATACACATATATATATCTATATATATAATAATAAATATATATATATTATATATATATATATATATAATATATATATATATATATAAATATATATATATATTATATAATAAATATCAATATATATATATAATATATATATGAATAACTTGATCACGAAGTATATAAAACGTGATGCTATGTATAAAATAAAGGTTTTTTGCCACGAAGGAAAAAAAAATGAAAAAGCGAGTTAGCCGAGTACTTTCGTCCTATTCGGACCCTTTACTGAGGCATACTCAGTAAAGGGTCCGAATAGGACCGAAAGTACTCGGCTAACTCACTTTTTCATTTTTTTTCCTTCGTGGCAAAAAACCTTTATTTATATAATAATTTATTATATATATACTATATATATATTATTTTATTTATAAGATAATATTATGTATGTATGTATATAATATATGTATATGCAAAAAAAAAAAAAAAAAAAAAAAAAAAAAAAAAAAAAAAAAAAAAAAAAAAAAAAAAAATTGTAGTTTATGTAATAATATCATTCGAGCTATAAATGTCCTTTAATATCTAATTCGCTCTACCTCAGAATTGATATATTTTCATATATGTACCGAAGGGGAATTTTTTTATTTGATAATAATTTCGTCCTCTCATGGAATCCCATGAGGGGACGAAATTATTATCAACTAAAAAAAATTCCCCTTCGGTACATATATAAAAATATATCAATTCCGAGGTGGAGCGAATTAGATATTAAAGGACATTTGTAGCTCGAATGATGTATAAGAATCACGGTGATGTGATAAGTATTTATATATATATATATATATATATATATATATATACATATATATATATATATTCATTCGTTGTATCCCACATAGGAAAATGAAAAAAGGTATATCTCAGAAAATGCCCAACAGTTTCGTCCTCCAATGGACCTCTCCATTGGAGGACGAAACTGTTGGGCATTTTCTGAGATATACCTTTTTTCATTTTCCTATGTGGAATACAACTGAATTACTACATCTTCGTGCCTAATAAGATTACCAGTACTATATATATATATATATATATATATATATATATATATATATATATATATATATATATATATTCATATATACATATATATATATATATATATATATATATATGTATATATATATAGATATATATATATGTATATATATATATATATATATATATATATATATATATATATATATATATATATATATATATATTTATATATATACATTGACAAAGGACTAATAGATAGTAATAGAAGTCACAATCACATATAGAGACAGAACTGACGAACATGCAGTCTCAATATGATGCCTTCTTAGCAAGCAAGAAAACACTTGCTGGTGTCACGGCATCGGTATTTTCCTCCCCCAGGGCCAGAATGACGCTTACCACCGATGCAAGCAATGTTGTAAAGAGTGTTGTCATAAGGCAAAAAATCAATGGTGCCACATAATCCTTTGGTCTCTTCAATCAGAAATAAACTGCAGCAGAAAAAATACAGACCATTTGATAGAAAATTCGCTGCACATTTAGCAACAAGACACCTTTGATTCCACCCTGACAGATCATAACAATGCCAAGTATGAGCAACTGACAAATTGGGGCGCAATCTAAAGCATATTGCTGGGAAAACTAGTAGCAGATGTATTATCAAAATAAAATTAGTAAGTTTGAACGGGAATACACTACAAAGAACTTGTCAAAACTCAACAAGGCACCAAAAGATACGACTATTGCATCTCCATAACGAACCTGAAATGAAAAGATATTCCTGTTGGTGCCATAGGAAGAACAATCCTCTGCGACACCAGCACAAGCCCCCATGCCCAGTAGTGCCAAGAGATCTACATTCAGAACGTGCTCCGGCTCATCCATGGATTCTCATCTAACTGGTAGAACAACAGCCAAACTAGTAAAAAAAATAATCCAATGACACGGGGCAAACAGGGATAAAGTAAGTTGGCAAAACAGTGCATCAGTTGCAAAACAGGCAAAGTGACATGTCATAGAGTCATAGACTTACAATGAGAACTTCCTCCCTCCGGACAACGATCCAACATTTCCACATACATGTAGCGGAACCCTTAGCCCCCTGCAATGGGCATATCTTCACTACAGAAAGAGCCCTTCCAATCCCCATGACATAAGAAACATCGACCTCCTGTGCAGAAGTGCTTCTCGATGGCTGGGTCAGCCATTTCTGCATACCTGATGACATACATCTGATAAAGGGTCAGTTTTCACATCTGAAATATGGAATCCTTAGGTCAAATTACTGGGGCCCAACATACACCGCACCATAGCAGATAACGCCGCCACCAATAAAATGGCCGGAAAAAAAAAGCACAAATATCTCAAAACAGCAGTCATTGCAAGGTGCAATGGCTCCCATTAGAAAGCCCTACTACTGTGGATACTTCTTGAAAAGCTTTTAGAAGATTCTGACATGATGTCCAAATGTTAACAGATTACAAATTGGGCCACACGCTGTTTTGTATACATTAGAAATGAAACCCCTACAGAGGCCATACCATCCGTTAAGAGGAAAAACAAAGCCTTTAAATTACTCATATATGGCAGTGAGAACTGGGTATCAGTGGACATGGTCTAACCGTCCTACCTTGTGGATAAGGTCATCTCCTCCCCCTCCAAATCATTCTCCCCAGGTTTGGACTGGAAATCCGACCACTCCCACAACAAAACCTACAATGCAGAGTGATTAGTGTCACTGACAACCAAAAAGGAACAAAATGCATAAATAATACCTAATTGATTCATTCAAGGGTAATCTTTCACGGTTCTTGCGAAATCGATCAATGAAAAATGTGTGCATTCATATTTTTCAGGTGATATTACAGGAAACATTTAACAGTGATTACTGCGACCAACAACCAAACAGTGAAAATGAATATCTGAAACGCAAGAGTGATATATGAGTATACAAACACTTATGAAAAGATGTTCATTGAAAATAAAATGGCATCTACGATATTGTGCTTGTCTGTTAATCTGCAGACCACTTAACAAAAAATTTTTTTAATCACCATTTGGCCTAATCTATTTGTTATTCCCTTGGCTTGTATCATTTTCACGTTTTCGAATTGTTCACTAATGTTTACACAAATATAAGCAAGGTGATGCTCATGACTTGCAGCGTTGCAGATGTAAAAATTATATGCTTTTGTGTTTTAGGACTTCCCAAACAATAGTAAATTACGATTGAGTTCAACCCCACTGCCTTCCGTACCTGGACCTCAACAAGCAGCGGGTGCTATACACCTTCCAGAGCCTCTTCCACATTCTGTTACGACCATTAGCGCGATTCCACACTGCCAAATATCAAGAGGCATTTCACTCCCTTTATTGGAAACTGTGGAATAGGTAGACTATACTCTGCAGTGCTCACGCTCACAAGTTTGAGAGAGGTTCTACTGGCAATTGAAAGCTCCACGTGCCACTTCTTTACCCCTTCTTGATGCTGTCGCTGCTTATGCACGAACTACGTATATTAATCTGCTTCTTGATTTATTTTTGTTCATTTGTTATTCTAGCTAACGGGAGCTTGGGTTGCTGGTTTTGTTCCAAGTCAAGGTCTCTAAATCATGAATAATAATCATAATGCACAAGAGCGATGAAATTAAATGGAAAAAAAAGTTTCAATGAGAAACACCAAAAACAAACCAGTTCTGAAGTCAGAGCCAAGCGAAAGTCATTCATTAGGAATGCACAATTCATTATGGAAATGAACAACTGTCCATCTTAGCATTAATTAAGTCACGTTCGTTAAGGGGTTCAGAACTTCAGAGTGGACCACTTGTGAGCTGTGTGGTGGTGAGTGACAACTGGAAAAGCATTTCTTATGATTCTGGACGAAACTTAGAAGCTAGAAACCTGAAGCCATCGATTCACATCTGAGACAAATAATTCGTTGTGTAACAGAAATATGTTTTGCATTGTTCATATCTTTCTAAGAAAAGAAGGAGAAAAACTGTATTAATTTTGAATTACATTATAAAGAACAAACATAATCCTCACCTGTGCTTGATGTGGGTCTAGTAACTGGCAGTATCTGGCGCAAATTCAGAAAACTATGAGCATCGGAAAGCGCACCGGATGTGGCCTTCTGTGCATCGTTCTTTCAACGTGAGTTTCTGCTTCACGTACCGGGCTTCCGGTCTCCTTTCCTTTTATTTTATTTGATATTTGTTGGAATCAGTACCAACGAACTGAGGAAAGATTTTCTTTACATTTTAGCGCTCATGTCCTTGTTAGCGCGGTCATAAACGATATATAATAAATTCAGTAGCAGCTCAACATTTGTGGGTATGCCCTTACATAGAGGCAAACTCTGATAAGCATACACGTTTTTCCATCAAACGTTTATCAACTCGTTGAAAATGAGCTCCCAGGAAGCAGTGCATTTGGTGACACCTCTCTGTAGAACCCTACTTGACATTCACTCCCCCTTGTGATCTGCCTGAACTCTTTCCGTTGGGTATTGCTTCTCCAGATCTCTGCTTTCGTTTCCCCTCCTGTTATCGTTTTGCTAGTCCACGCTCTTTGGGTGCAGAGTGCGCCTTATGTAAGGCTGGCTGATATCCTTCTTGACGAAGGCTGACCTGGGAGTGGTAAAGGAGCTCTTGAATGTTAGGGCTCTGCTCCTGCATTCGATTGAGTGAAATTTCCATTTTTGCAAAATCAGCTGCCTACATCATTTGAAAATCGTCACAATCGGACTTAGGTTCATATCTGAAATTAGTCACAGGAACTCTGATGGGAAGGTTAACCAGTCCTCACCTTTGCTTCTGCTTCTGTTGCTGGAAGTTTTTGAAAACTCAATTCAGAAATGACTGAAGGGAGCACGACCTGCCTCATAGATGACATACTCGTATACTTCAAAGGATTCCCAATGATCATTAAAGAGGAAGAACAAAATAATTTTTTTTAAAGAAGCTAATGATTGTAAATGATCCAAAAAGGTCATTACTGAATAGATTTTCCAAAAATCTTTGCAGCAGAAGCAGAAGCAAAGGTGTGGACTGGTTAACCTTCCCATAAGAGTTCCTGTGATAAATTTCAAATATGAACCTAACTCCGATTGTGGCCTTTTTCAAATGATTTAGGCAGATGATTTTGTAAAAGTGGAAATTTCACACAATTTCGGTCAAAACAAATGTGCATGACGCTTGGAATCGAATACGGGAGCAGAGCCCAATGTTCAAGAGCTCCTTTACCACTGCCAGGTCAGGCTTCATCGAGAAGGATATCAGCTAGCCTTATTATTATTATTATTATTATTATTATTATTATTATTATTATTATTATTATTATTCTTTATCGACAAAAATTACATATTAACCATTAACAATAACTCATTTTCACCAATGCATTATAAAATATTTTGTCCATAAAAATGAAAATATTCTCATTCATAATATCTAGCTACCAATGAAACATCACAACAAGCCCCTCAAACACCAACACCTAAATAAAAGATAACCTTATTTTATTTATCTATTTTTTTAAGCTTACAGTCATTTATTCATCATCAATCTTTGAAACTACAGATATATACTGACACAAGTCAATTAAGTTATTTTCCTCTCCAAACAGTGCGTCAATGTTCGTATAATTTAGATTTCTAAATTTCTGCCTCTTTGATGTTGACCTTGGACATTCAATAAAACATGTGCTTCTTCACTCTGCACTGTCTGTGAATCACAATTACAAACTCGCAACTCCCTCCCTTGGCGTTCTACTCCACCTTCCTGTCCCTATCCGTAGATCGTGGGACATTATACGTACTCTGGTATATAAACATTCTCACAATACACTATGAATTTGCAATGATCTATTTAAGATTTCTCGATATGTATAATATTTTGTTGCTGTTTCAGGTTTATTACGAATTTCATCTTTTATTTGGTCAAGGCTTGATAAAGACCACCGAGAAGAAGGCCTGTTCGATGTTTAGTGACGTAAGCACGAGTAGTCCGAGCTGCTAGCACTGACTACGCTGCCAGACCCCCCCCCCCCCCGGAACCCGCAAATATAAACAAACCCTCGCCAAAATCTATCATTTTTGGTCTGCCAGTTATTGATTTACTTATTTTCTCGTCTACACTAATTAGTGTACACCAAATAATACTTACTCAAAACACAAGTTATAAGATTAACATTTAAATGCTGAACCAAAACAATTTGTTTAGTTACAATACAGTCTACCAAAGAATAAACAGCAGTGGATAGGTTTACATCACAAAAAAACATGGTTCTTTCTACTATATGTGAATGAAATAATTCTCTCTTACATACAGTCATTATTTGGTATTTAAATGTTCTAACTTTCTCTTTGGCTACAATAGTTATTTTCTTGAACAGCAATTACTCAATGAAACGTTAGTAGAAACCCATATTGTTAATTTTTCTGTTTTTCTGTACTATAACCTTCATTACTAATTGGGCAGCTTATCTATTATTTACCTTTTGACATTTAAACATTTAAATTCATGATTGTCGACCAAATGTAAAATTTTTACATTTGCATCCTGAATAAAAAGGGAGTGATTTTTCCAATAGTTAGTAAAGCTTGAACGATATATTCATTGGATATTTGTAAAACTAAATGAACATTTTGTTTCTCAAAGGTGTAGGGAGATAATGATTTTAATGATAGTTTATATGAATGTTCATTGAGTAAACATCTATATCATGAAGTTTTTCAAAGGGCTGAATGGTGCATAATGAATTTCGTTTTCCAAATTATTGACATCAAACTGACGTAACTTCATTGTTTTATTTATAACTTTCTGGCCAAGCCAATTATTCCTGATATATTTTAACAATTTTACTGAAACACACAAAAAGGGCATTTGTTACTCTGAAATGGGTGAGGATACACTTTAGACAGGTGTGGAATGCTGGGAAAATAGGACATTGCTTTCCCAATGATAGCATTATGATGTTACAATGCAAAACACTGAAAAAATGATTTTTTCTAAGCCTATAAATTACCTTCAGTGTGCAGTGCAGAACATCAGCTTTTATGCTTTAATTGGGAATTTGTGCAACTTAACTTTACCTGTTCAACATAAAGTAAAATGCACCTGTTGCAGCTTCACTATAGCCAAAGGCTGAACCAACAATATTTTTGCCTTTATAATGAAAATGTGGTATTAACCCTTTAACGCCGAAGGGGTATAATAAAAATTGTCTCCCGTATGAGCGCCGAAGCGGAAAATTTTTTTTTTTTCAAAAAATCACAGCACGCTTAGTTTTCAAGATTAAGAGTTAATTTTTGGCTCTTTTTTTGTCATTGCCTGAAGTTTAGTATGCAACCATCAGAAATGAAAAAAAATATCATTATCATATATAAATAATGCAATATATGATAGCGCGAAAACAAAATTTCATATATAATTGTATTCAAATCGCGCTGTGAACAAAACAGTTAAAGCTAACGAGTTAATTTTTTTTCGTTGTATTGTACACTGAATTGCGATCATTTTGGTATATAACACATTGTAAAACGATCAAAGCAACACAGAGAAAATACTATCACAAAATGATGCATGAATTCGTAATGCGCGGACGTAAAATTTTTTTAAATTAAAAAATTCACCATAAATCTAAATATTGTTCTAGAGACTTCCAATTTGTTTCAAAATGAAGACAAATGATTGAATATTACTATACTGTAAGAGTTTTAGCTTACAATTGCAGTTTTCGACCATTTCGGACGAGTTAAAGATGACCGAATGTCGAAATTTTTTTATATTTTTTTTTTTATATACAAATGTTTCGAAAAAAAGAAAA
>NC_087200.1:104328885-104361385 GCF_015104395.2 Macrobrachium nipponense | reverse complement strand
AGACCCCCCCCACTGGCCCATCTTTCTCACTTAGGCCCTTGCTTTCTGTATCGTCATCGGAGACAAAACTTGACCCTACATCCTCATCCTCCCCCTTGTCAGATTCCCCCTCATATGCACTAAAACCACTAAATTCGAGCTCACTTTCGGGATGTGAGTCTCGAACGGACATTGGAGGCAAATATTCATCATCACTGACATCGGGAGTGATGTTCTCATCACTAGATGACCAACCGCCATCAAAATGAGGACTTGCGACATGCTCCCGATCGAGCTCCGATAAGTACGCATCATTGTCCCTTGGTTGGAGGCCTCCTAAATGCCTATGAATGCCCCTAAGGACACCCCGATGCTTCCTAGGGGTTACTAAAGGCACACAAGACACACGTTGTGGTCCTAGAGCACTTTCATCCACACATGGCCGCATGGAATGGCGTTGAGGCCCGAGGTCATCTTGGGTGCTTAGTCCCTCGCCAGCATCCAAGTCCAAAATACGTCTCACACAATCCCTTCCAACGGGTAAAACGCACCTTTCGCATTCCATACGTCGTTGAGACATCTCTATGTATGTCCGTGAACTCCCAGCATCCCCCAAGGCGCGTGATTCAAAAGTTTTCGGCTGGTAGGCCTATAAGTATTTTTCAGCGAATTTTTTAAAAAGCTTTTCTATGTCGATGTATGATACGTCCAATCGGCACCCGACAGACAATTTATCTCGACGTATAATATGTCCAATCGGCGATAAAGAGTTTAATCCATCCCACAGCAGTTAATCAACTACTGTTTTGCCATTGGGTAGTAATGATTTACATTTACTCTTAATGTACATAAGAAAATTTGAGTCCTTTTGTTATGATGCTGGGCAGACCTATTTGAAAAAACACTCTCCTGATGGTACAGTAACTTTGTGGGGAACAACTATAGGTATAACAAAAACACAATATTATCTGCTTTGATGAATAATCAAATTTATTCAGTCATAACTAGAGCTAAAATTATTGCCAAAATGAAATAATAGTTTTATAACAGCAATGTTATATATATTGCAGTGTTAGAAATACATTCAGCAGTATCAGCTCTCTGGAGTTATTGAATATCTGCTTAATGATATTTGTATCATGAACCTCTGTAGGTATCTTAAGATCTCCTAAGTGAGGTACTTCATTGACATGAAAAATGCATGTACTGTACAGTTAGGCTTAACTGTAGGTAGGGCATTGTGGCATAAGTATGGCATTTCATTAATCTGTACTGAAGTTTTACCTGTGGAAGAAGAAAGGTGGTCTTTTAATATTTGTACGCGTATATATGAGCACTGAAACCTAATAATGCAATGAGGATAGATTAGGTTAGGTTAGTGAAAATTCTAATATAGGCTCCTGTTTTAAACCTGTAACCCTTAGAATACTATGCCAGTCTACTTTTTTTCACCCTAACCCATCTAGGCCCAAAAGGTTTGTCCCATGCCTTTGACTATTGTCAATGGAAACTTGCCTATTTCTTTAACTTAGGCTAGCCTATACCTATTCGACTCTGTTAAGCATTGGTTGACATGAATTCCTACTAAAATTCAATGTAGGCTAAACCAGTCTTTCTTTATATTGTACCTGACCTTGTTGCTTACAACTCCTACCTAGAATGCAAACTGTATTTATATTGCAGTCGAAAGTCATCCAGAGAGAAAAGTCAAATAGGTAATACCTGTTGCAGTGAACTTATTGCCGAGTTTATCTGCTTACCACAGTAAGTTCATCCAAAAAAGGATACTAGATGTACCCATGGCTTGCTACCTCATGATGCCATATAAGTTTTATGTTCCAGTTCATAAATAAAACAATGGAACCACGAAAATACCTCGTGTACTAGTGATGTAAGGGAAGGAGAGTCGGAAGTGACTTGCCAGTCACTCGCGTCGGAGAGTCGGACTACCAGGGTCGAGCCCGGTCGACGTCATCACGTCACATCGAACAGGCCTTCTATCTTGGTGGTCTTGGCTTGATCCCACAAAATCATTGTCACACAATAATTAAAAGATCTGTAACCTGGCATATTTTCCCTTCTGCAAATATCATAAATATAGTTGCAAGGTTCTTCAGTATTAATGTCAGCCAATTTCTTTTCTAGGAAACGTTTTCTCCTTATTTGTACTTCATGAGTAAAAGACTCGAGACCACTCTCCACTAAGCACAGTGTCATAGGTGTATTATTTCGGACTCCTAATAACTGCCTGATTATACAACCTCTCCATGCGTGTCAGGTTGGTTGTGAGCCAACTCTCTGTGCTATGTAGGAGTTAGGTTCCTAACGCTGCTCTAAGAACCTTTACTTTAAATGCATATAGCACAGTTGTATTGTTATTACAAAACACTGAGAATTTGTTAATGGTGTTTGCATTCTTAATTGCATGTTGCTTAAGCACCAATTGTATTTTGCCATCACCTGTAAACCATGCACCAAGATACAGATATTTCCCAAAATAGCCTCTCTTGATATTATTTATGACTAAAGACTTTATCTCTTGCATTTCCATTAACTACGAAAACTTCGTCTTTTTTTCATTAACAATCATCCCATACGAGTCACAGTTATCCAACATAATCCCAATTTTCTCCAAATAATTTTCTCTTGATGTACTTATAATAAATATGTCTTCCATCATTAATAGCGTATGCATTGTCCCTAAAAAACCATCTCTGCCAATTCCCTCCTTTATCATTTTAACCATTTTATCTAGATAAATTACAAATAACAGAGAGCTTCTTGGGGCACCCTGACGTATCCCAACAGTTGATATAGTCATAGCTGATTTTAACACGCTTATTGTAGTACAAGCATAGATCTTATGTATGGCCAGTAACATAATCTTCCCACAGCTTTTCTCTTGGAGACACTAAATTAACTTCCTCTTGGCACACCGTCGTATGCTTTACTAAAATCTACAAATAATTCTTTTTCTTGAAGAGTGCATAGTCCATCATAAGCCTTAAGGTGCGTTCACACGGTCGAACAATGTCCGACGGGACGGACAAACATTGTTACCATATCATAGGCGAAGCAGGATGACCTTATAAGCGTTGAAACGATGGAAGTAGATCTGGCAACAAACTGTGGTACCAGATGAGGTTGTATACCACTGATTTTACTCCGCTCACTAGGCAAAGACTGGCAGACAATTGTTAACTGGTAATAATGTTTGTCCGTCGGACATTGTTCAACCGTGTCAACGCACCTTTAAGGATAAGATTTGCTCAATACACACTACTTTTCTGGGTCCCCGCCTGACATTTATCTGTGCTAACCAACGGGCGCACTCTATACCCAAAGAGCATGGACTAGTCAAAAGATAACAGGAGGGGAAACGAAAGCAGAGATCTGGAGAAGCAATACCCAACAGGAGGAGTTCAGGGAGAGTGAATGTCAAGTGGGGTTCAACAGAGGGAAAGTGTCACAAGATACACTGCTTCCTGGGAGCTCATTGCGCCAAACTATGCCAAGGGACAGGACCCATTTTCAACAAGTTGATATCCGTTTGATAGATAAGGAAACCTATGGATTCCTCAGAAAAAGAAAGGGAGCAATATGATCAGAAGTCAGATAGAGCCAAGAATGAGGATTGAACTTCTGTTTGTTTGACGTAATTCTTGCGTTTTATGGGGTTCTTGAGAGAGAGAGAGAGAGAGAGAGAGAGAGAGAGAGAGAGAGAGAGAGAGAGAGAGAGAGAGACTACTAATAACGTAACTTTACATTCCAGATTTTTTGTGTACTCCTTGCACCTGACCTCAGGTAATATAAGGACTTTTCACAAAGTGCTAAATGCTTTCGATATGTCAACCAATGGGAGTCAAAAGCCGTGGAGTTACCCAAAAGTCAGTCGTTACGACGACACTATTCATGGAAATGCAAGTAATGGAGATGATTCTCATGCAAAGAAAGATGGTTCTGATGAGGATTCAAGCAGTAACGATCTGTCCAATAAGCATGTCGTAGACGTAAACGCAGGTAAGATTTCATGTCTAATACACACACACACACACAACACACACACATATATATATATATATATATATATATATATATATATATATATATATATATATATATATATATATATATATATATATATATATATATATATATATATATATATATATATATATATATATATATATATATATATATATATATATATATATATATAATATATATTATATATATTAATATATAATATATATATATATATATATATTGTTACGAAGTGCCAAGTATCTGGTTACCATGCATCAAACATTACCTCACAAAAAGCCAGACACCTGAACCCTCATAACACGTTTAAACGACTGAATACTCTAAAGGCAACAATGATCCCTTAACACTTACCAGTATTGCAGAAAATCAGACTAAGTTCATCAAAACAGGTGTGAGGTAATCTTGTAAGTAATTAAATTAATCAAAGGGCATCACTCCTTCAACAACTTTAAAACTCTAAGTATTTCCCTGATTTCTGAAGTCTAAGTACTTCCCTGGTTCTAAGTCACTTCAATTAAAATGAAGGAAAGCAAATCAATTACCACTCTATGGTTCTACCTTACATCAATATAATCATAATCATATATACTTATACTGGTGTAAGATAAAGAAAACACTTATAAAAACTTTAAATACAAAAATTTATTATTAAATTCAAAATTTATAAGTGAAATTCACAATATCAGGGAAAATTACTGTTAGTTTAATTAATTCTTGAATCAAATTAAGTAAAATTAAATCAAAATTAATTTATCACAAAATTCAAGAAAATTAATTCAATCAAAATCCAAAAGTGTTAGGCAATAATTGAAATCAGAAATTAATTCACAAGTACTAAACAACAATAAATCTTGAAAAGAATTCTAAGTAAATGTAAATTAATTCACAAGTGTTAAATTTAATTAAATGTGCAATGATTAAGCAATGAAAATAACTAAGTCAATTAAATTGTGAATGCAAACGAAAATATAAAATAAAAAGACACACTTCAATAAGAAAATGAATAAGTGCACAAACAATGGAACAGACACAAACAAAAAATACGCAATGTATAAAAGTGTAAATGTTTTCACTCAAAAACACTGTAACCAACAGTTTTTACCAAACACAATTCCTATCCGTTATTAGTTAAACACGCTCCCTATCCATTATTAGTTAACCACACTCCCTATCCATTATTAGTTATTAGTTAACCAAACACTTTTCTGATTAACTTTTAGTTATTAGTTAAACACAGTTCCTAACCGTTATTAGTTAAACACAATTCCTATCTGTTATTAGTTGCAACTAATAAAAATATAACACACTTTACCTTTGCTGCAGTCTTGTCTTACACAATTTCACAAAAAAACCAGGCGCCATTACGAAATAATGTCTGTTCAGATTCCACAAAAGAAACTAAATAACACTAAATAAATTCTAAGAAATATCAACCATGAAATTCTAAAACGTTATGAGTGACCAATTTACATTACGTTAATATAATCTCAATGATGTCGAATGAGAGAGAGAGAGAGAGAGAGCGAGAGAGATGTTAATGCCTCGAGGTCTTAAGATAGAATGAAAATCTCTTCCTTTTCGGAAGCGGGAGAGAGCAGATGTCAAAACGTTCTTGGCACGAAAGCTTCTCGAAAGTTCTGAAATCTGATGCAATCTCACATACAAAATGTGCAACACCCACGTGGGACTTGACAAAGATATACGCGTACGAGTCCAGTCTGTTAAAAAAAAGACGTACTCTACTCGATGTAGACGAAGAAGTCTTATCACTTACGATGACAGATTCTCCAAAACACAAGTGAAGATTTAAGATCGCTTATCAAGACGCGTTGACAGATTAGGGAAGCAAACGGAGATCTCTCCCTTTTTACGTTATATATATATTCTTTTATAACACGTAATGCGAAATCTGAGCACACATTTTAAAACATCCTATTCTAAGCTATCTAGGAATCTGAAAAAATGTTACACAATCTACAAGACATTTCAAAGAGGGGAAACATGCATTTTGAAAGTAGCAATATATAATATCCCTCCCCCCAGAAGATTTTTTATCACGGTGTTGAATCCAACGATTTGCAACGAGATAAATAATCAGCAACTACATTGCTTTTGCCACTAATGTGCTGCACTCTTAAGTTATACTGTTGCAGGCACAAAGACCACCTAGTCAGTCTTTGATTATGATTTTTCATTTTCTGGATAAATGATAGTGGATTGTGATCAGACAATATTAAAATTTCTTCATTCCTAGGTCTATTCACATACACTTCAAATTTTTTCAATGCTGTGATTAAGGCTAAAGTTTCCTTCTCAATTGTCAAATATACTTTCTGATGTTTTTTCAGTTTTGTAGACATGAAACACACAGGATGGTAGATATTATTTTCATCTTCTTGAAGTAGAACAGCTCCAACACCACAGTCTGACGCATCAACTTATATCACAAATTTCTTGTCGAAGTCTGGAGCTTGAAATACTGGTCTTGAAGTTAAAATGGCTTTTACCTTCTCAAAGGATTCTTGACACTCTGGCGTCCAAATAAACTTAGCTTTGGGACTAGTCAAGTCTGTCAAGGGAGCTACTACGGCTGAGAAATTTGGGCAAAAACGACGATAGAAACCAGCCATCCCCAAAAATCTCTGTAGCTGTTTCTTGGTAGTAGGTGGGGTAGCCTTATGGATACCTTCTACATTAGCATTTACTGGAGCAAGAAGGCCTTTCCCAACTTCAAACCCAAGATACTGTACAGTTGCCTTTCCAAACACTCTTCTCTAAGTTGACTGTTAATCCTGCTTCTTGTAGTTTCTTGAAAACTTTCCTCAAAATCTTCAGATGTTCTTTCCACGTTGTAGAGTAAATCACGATGTCATCTAGGTACACACCTACTCCTTCTATTGATCCTAGCAGTTGATCCATCACTCGTTGAAATGTTGCGGGTGCATTCATCAGACCAAACGGCAGAACAGTATACTGATACAGTCCAAATGGAGTGATAAAAGCTGACAGCAACTTCGCATTCTCATCTAAGGGAATTTGATAATATCCTTTCAACAAGTCTATCTTGGAAACAAACTTGGCTTGCCCAATATTATCAAGTAACTGATCTATAAGAGGCAAAGGATAATTATCAGCCACACTGATAGAATTCAGCTTCCTATAATCAGTACACATCCTAAATGAACCATCTGGTTTCTTCACTAACACACATGGAGAACTAAAGTGACTTGAACTGGGTTTTGCTAATCCATGTTGCAGCAAATACTCAACTTCTTTCTTCAAAACATCTCGATGATACGGTGATAAGCGATAGGCTCTTTGCTTGAAAGGTTTTCCATCTTCTTGAATCTTGATTTCATGCTTGGTCAGATCAGTATGTCTAGGCACATCTGAAAATATTTCTGGAAAACTTCTAATTACTTCACTTAAGTCTTCACCTTGTTCAACACTCAGATGTTTCAGTTTATCCTCCAAATTTTCCAAAATTGAAGAATTATTCATCTTGCTTGCAGCTCCCAATTCGTAGCCATCATCATCTTCTGTAGATAAAGTTGTCTGGGTTACTGACACAGTTTCAGTTTTAGTTTCTGAGAAATAAGGTTTCAAGAGGTTCACATGTATCTTCCTTTGTTTTCTTCTTCTTTCTGGTGTTTCAATCACATAAGTTCTATCACTTAACTTCTGAATTATCTTGTAAGGACCTTGAAATTTATTAGTGAGGGGAAATCTCTTGACAGGTAAGAACACTAACACTTGTTGACCAACACTAAAACTTCTTAGCTTAGTCTTAGCATCAAATCTCCTTTTCATTTTCTCTTGACTCATTTTCAAGTTTTCTAAAGAGAATTTTCTAATCCCTTTCAACCTCTTCTTTAAGTTCTTCACATACTCTCCTTGGCTTTCCTCTTGATTTTCTTCCCAATTTTCTGCAAGAATCTTCAACGGTCCTCTCACTTCTCTTCCACAAATCATCTCATTAGGTGAACATCCCATACTTTCTTGGTAAGCACTCCTAACTTCAAACAGCATTAATGGTAAACCAACATCCCATTCTCTTCCTGACTCAGAACAATACTTTGTCAGCATACTTTTCAATGTTTGAAGGAACCTTTCTAAGGCACCTTGAGTTTCTGGATGATAGGCAGTGGATAACTGTTGTTTCACTCCTAACAAATTCATCACATCCTGGAATAACTTTGAAGTAAAGTTTGTTCCTCTGTCACTTTGTACTATTTCTGGTATACCAAACTTTGAGAAAAACTCCACAAGTTTTTCAACAACTATCTTGGCAGATATGTTTCTAACAGGGATTGCTTCTGGATACCTTGTCATAGGACACATTAATGTCAACAAATACTCATTTCCTTTCTTTGTCTTCGGCAATGGTCCAACCATATCTATAATCACTTTGCTAAAGGGTTCTCCTCTAACTTCTATAGGTTGTAGGGGGGCTTTCTTGATGGTTTCATTCGGTTTTCCAGCTATCTGGCAGGTATGACACTCACGACAGAACCTGCTAACATCTTTGTGAAGTCCAGGCCAGAAAAAATATTTCATGATCTTCTCCACAGTCTTCCTGATTCCCATATGTCCAGACTCATGAGCTACTGCAACCACTTGCTTTCTCAACGGATATGGAATCAAAATTTGATGATATTCGCCCCATTCAGCATCTCCCTGGTATAAATCTGTAGGTCTATACCTTCCTGCATCAGTTAAAACCTTTCCTTCAGATAGTAACAGGTAGAAGTTTGTTGTATCTCTTCTCGATCAACAACTCTGAAGAACAAATCAGTTAACGATGCATCCTTCTTCTGCAAGTCCATCAGCTTCTCTCTTGTCACTTGACCAACTTCAAGGGTTGAATTCTCGATATCTACTAACTCAGCTACTGTAGTTTCACTACTGTCTTCAGTAACACTTTGACTACTCGGAGTCTCTTCAGGAACATCAGGTTCTTCTTCGTCGTCGTCGTTGTCTTCATCTTCTTGGGAAATCTCTTCTTGGTCAGCACTATGGGAAACTTCACTTCCCTGGAATAATTCTTCTAAGCACAAAGATTCTTCACTTGATCCTTCTTGGGTGTGTAAATCCTCAGTTTCTTCACTTACAGTCGTAGTCCTCTTCATACTTCTGGTAGTTACACAACTAGGAAACAGGTGGGGGTTATTCTTCTCCAACTCTACTGTAGGACTAATCCTCAATGGTTTGTCTGTCACTACAGAACAAGGAATAAATGGCACACCACCAACTTCATTCCCCAACAGAACATGTATACCTTTCACAGCTAGTGAGTCCTTTACAGCAAAATCAACATTCCCTGTCACCAATTCACATGACAGGTGTAAGCGGCATATAGGAGTTACTTCCTCTCCTCCTATACCCTTCAAAATAACTGAATCTCCTGTGAGACTCTTCTCCAACCGAGGGTGAGAACCACGTACTACCACACTATGGTTACTCCCTGTATCACGTAATATCTTGACTGTGTCACGATATTATTTTCCCTCGCCACGACATTAAGATACGAGAATAAGAATACTATTGTACATATGCACTGTTGTCAGTCTTCTTGCCTGGAGACACAGGTTGGAGAATGGTACTGTGTCATAGTTGACACGGTGGGTATGAAGACTGATGACCTTTACGCTGCCTGGGAATTAGGGTAGGCCTGTCCTACCTGCTATCACATGATATTTCTTGTGCGTATGGGTCTTACTACTGATGAGGCCAGGTGATGTCTTCCCACTGGGAGGCAGTTGAAGTGTTGATTTCCATTTTAGGGGTATTGAAGAAAATTCCTGGTACTCAGCGTGTTTCTTTATTACTCAGTACATCATGCTAAATTTCTCCCAGGCCTAGTCTCCTGGACTTGATTAATTTACCTAGTCTTCAGAACTCCTGGACTAGATCTCTGGATTAGATCCCCTGGACTAGATCCCTGGACTAGATCCCTGGAAATATTCATTTTATTTAATTTTTATTTCCAGAAATCAATACAAGTGCGTAGTTTAAAACTACAACAAAAAAATAACTCTTTATATTGTGACTTCAAAAAAAAATATATCAACTACAGATTATGGGAACTGCTTTTCCTTCATAACAGGATAAGTATCAAACGTGGAGCAACCCTGGAATCAACTAATTTACAATAATGTGTAAATCATTTGATACCCTACTCCACACAATACTAAATATTTGTACACAACATATGACAAGGGGTAAGGTTACCTGAAAGGTTTCTGAGAAAAACTTAAAACTAAAATGAGGTAAAATTAGGCTAAGGTGCCTTTTAACAGGATATAGTCTAGCCTAGGCTTCTTCAGAAATCGTTAAGGATAGCCTATGCAAAGTTTACACGGCTGATTTTTGACTAGGTTACAATAGGCCACAAAGTTAGGTTAGTTTAATGAGGGTACAGGCTAAGTTCTATGTAATTATGTTTTCCATGAATTTATATACATATAGCCTAACTATATTTATCAAAAATAGTCATAATTCCTCATTCAAAAGAATTAGTCTAGGGTAGGCCTTCTTAAATTACTGTATAGCCTAGTCTAAGATCATGCTCGGCAGTGGAAATTTCCATGAGAGGTACCCTTTGGCACTGGTATTTGCAAAAACTTTATACAAACAAAACACTTATAACTGCTTTTTTAATGTTTTCAACCCTGTCAAACGCTAAGTTACAACTCAAACTAACACAGCAAAACTTCATGACAACTAATGAACATGAAGTATCTTTCACGACAATGAAAATTTTCCTCGTTAAGGCATTGCAACATGTTTGACTGGGCAGGCAACTCTGCACTTGAATTCTCGTCTGCTACTGTTCTTCCACGATAGTGATCTGTTCTAACTAATGAACTAATGGTAATATTACAACTTTAAAAGCTTACCTTGCAAGGGATAGATAATCATTTGTATTAATATTTGGTAAAATAGCCAAAATGAAGAGCGGACAGGTTGACGACCCCTCACATGAAAGCATTCGTGATTCTTACATGTGTTGCTAGTGTTACCAAAAAGCAGACGAAAGATTCAGGGCAGCGCTCCACTACTCAAAGTGAAAGATAAACAAAACAAGGGACTGGCTACACTGCCACACTCGTCCACAACAGAAACTAAAACATTTCACAGTTCCAATCACTTACAATAGCAGTGTAAAGATATTAGAGGAAGATGATGAATCAATTCCTAAATAAATCACAAATAATTAAAGGAATATTTTTCCCATTACAACTGGTACCTGCATACTTCTTTCTTGAGTTGACAGCATAACCTCATAGATATATGGCTTATAAGCCTCCACACTGCTTAGCCACTCACTGCTTGAGGTAACATTTCCACTGGTTGCTAAACATTCAGCTTGTTTAGTTTCATTCTTCTCTGGAGTCTGATTCTTTCCCACACTGCTCTTCATAGTTTGTTTCACCTGGTCACCTTTTACAACTTGACCAACTGGTTTTGACTGCTGTTGATTCCGGTAACACTCTTGACTGTAGTGTCCTACTCTTCCACACTTGAAACAGACAACATTGGGTTTCTGTAACTGTCTTGAAAAACTGGATGAGGATTTCACATTAGTTTGCTGAGCTGTATTACCTTGTGTACTCTTAGTAGTATCACTGGTAGGTTTCCCATTAAATTTGTTCCTGTTATTTGGATAAGACTTAAAACCTGGGCGTTGTTGACTCTGGTACTTGACATTGTAATTACGCTTGCTACTGATTATATTGTAATCTTCACTGAGTGTAGCGGCTTTGTCAAGTTTCTTCACTTCTCTCTCTCTTAAATAAGCTCTATGTTCAGGAATTCCCTTAAGATACTGTTCAAGAACAAGTAACTCTTCTAACTCATCAAAAGTTTTAACTTTAGCAGCTTCTACCCAACATTTGAAACACCTTCTCACTTTGTAAGCATAATCTAAGAATGTTCCCTTCTCATCTTTTCTTAAATTTCTGAATCTTTCATTGTAGTACTCTGGGGTCATCTGGTAAACTTGTAGCACACTGTGTTTAAGTACCTTGTAGTCTTTACACTGATCAGCTGTTAAGGCTAGATAAGCACTTCTCCCTTTACCAATTAAGACACTTTGTAGCAAAACTGACCATTTATCCTCTGGCCATCCCATACCTGAAGCCACTTTCTCAAAGTGATCAAAAAACTCATCTGGAGCTTCTTCAGTAAACTTAGGGATTAACTTCTGTACTCTCACTAGATCAAATACAGGGTCTTGATTACCTTGGTTAGGGTTAGACGGTGTTACAGGTAAAGTGGATCTAGCTCTTATCAATTCCATTTACTTTTCATGTCTTGAGATTTCTCTTTCCTCTTCTGCTGCTTTTTCTTCTTCTCTTTCTCTTCTTTCTTGTTTTTCCCTGTCTATTCTTTCTCTTTCAGCTTGCATTCTCTCTCTTTCAGCTTGCATTCTCTCTCTTTCAGCAAGCATTTTTAGCTTAATCAAATTCTCTTCTACTTCAATGCGTCTAAGCTCTAACTCTGCATCACTTTTCTCTTTCTTTTCTACTTGCTTATTTATGAGATCAGCATGTGCTACATTCAACAACTCTTGAGCCAATTCTAACTCATCTTCATCAGTTATTCTACCAGAGTTTATCAATGATTCCATAGCAATACATCTTATTTGTGCCTTTACCATACTAGTAGACACATAACCACCACATGCCTCTGCTAAAGCGCTCCACTGTGCTCTAGACAGAGTGGTTTCAGACAAAACTTGGATAGAAGGGGCTGCTAAAAATTCCTGAACATTGAACTGAGCCATTTTCCTCTAAGTTATCAACTTACAATTCAATACAATAAATGCAAAACAAAACTATATGGTCACTCTCCTAACAAAATGTATCCCTAATACCACCAGTATATTCTAGAGTGATAAGGGAATCTGCTTTCCCGGGTCTGGGCACCATTAAACAATGTTACGAAGTGCCAAGTATCTGGCTACCATGCATCAAACATTACCTCACAAAAAGCCAGACACCTGAACCCTCATAACACGTTTAAACGACTGAATACTCTAAAGGCAACAGTGATCCCTTAACACTTACCAGTATTGCAGAAAATCAGACTAAGTTCATCAAAACAGGTGTGAGGTAATCTTGTAAGTAATTAAATTAATCAAAGGGCATCACTCCTTCAACAACTTTAAAACTCTAAGTATTTCCCTGATTTCTGAAGTCTAAGTACTTCCCTGGTTCTAAGTCACTTCAATTAAATTGAAGGAAAGCAAATCAATTACCACTCTATGGTTCTACCTAACATCAATATAATCATAATCATATATACTTATACTGGTGTAAGATAAAGAAAACACTTATAAAAACTTTAAATACAAAAATTTATTATTAAATTCAAAATTTATAAGTGAAATTCACAATATCAGGGAAAATTACTGTTATTTGAAAACAAAGTAAAGTTTAATTAATTCTTGAATCAAATTAAGTAAAATTAAATCAAAATTAATTTATCACAAAATTCAAGAAAATTAATTCAATCAAAATCCAAAAGTGTTAGGCAATAATTGAAATCAGAAATTAATTCACAAGTACTAAACAACAATAAATCTTGAAAAGAATTCTAAGTAAATGTAAATTAATTCACAAGTGTTAAATTTAATTAAATGTGCAATGATTAAGCAATGAAAATAACTAAGTCAATTAAATTGTGAATGCAAACGAAAATATAAAATAAAAAGACACACTTCAATAAGAAAATGAATAAGTGCACAAACAATGGAACAGACACAAACAAAAAATACGCAATTGTAAAAGTGTAAATGTTTTCACTCAAAAACACTGTAACCAACAGTTTTTACCAAACACAATTCCTATCCGTTATTAGTTAAACACACTCCCTATCCATTATTAGTTAACCACACTCCCTATCCATTATTAGTTATTAGTTAACCAAACACTTTTCTGATTAACTTTTAGTTATTAGTTAAACACAGTTCCTAACCATTATTAGTTAAACACAATGCCTATCCGTTATTAGTTGCAACTAATAAAAATATAACACACTTTACCTTGGTATACCAATTTCTTTCTTTGCTGCAGTCTTGTCTTACACAATTTCACAAAAAACCAGGCGCCGTTACGAAATAATGTCTGTTCAGATTCCACAAAAGAAACTAAATAACACTAAATAAATTCTAAGAAATATCAACCATGAAATTCTAAAACGTTATGAGTGACCAATTTACGTTACGTTAATATAATCTCAATGATGTCGAATGAGAGAGAGAGAGAGAGAGCGAGAGAGATGTTAATGCCTCGAGGTCTTAAGATAGAATGAAAATCTCTTCCTTTTCGGAAGCGGGAGAGAGCAGATGTCAAAACGTTCCTGGCACGAAAGCTTCTCGAAAGTTCTGAAATCTGATGCAATCTCACATACAAAATGTGCAACACCCACGTGGGACTTGACAAAGATATACGCGTAAGAGTCCAGTCTGTTAAAAAAAAGACGTACTCTACTCGATCGAGACGAAGAAGTCTTATCACGTACGATGACAGATTCTTCAAAACACAAGTGAAGATTTGAGATTGCTTATCAAGACGCGTTGACAGATTAGGGAAGCAAACGGAGATCTCTCTCTTTTTACGTTATATATATATATTATTTTATAACACGTAATGCGAAATCTGAACACACATTTTAAAACATCCTATTCTAAGCTATCTAGGAATCTGAAAAAATGTTACACAATCTATAAGACATTTCAAAGAGGGGAAACATGCATTTTGAAAGTAGCAATATATATATATATATATATATATATATATATATATATATATATATATATATATATATATGTGTGTGTGTGTGTGTGTGTGTGTGTGTGTGTGTGTGTGTGTGTGTACTTTTACATATAGAGTCAGGGTTTGGAATAGGTAATTATTAGACTAATGTAATTCTGCGCCTTAGGGGCCTAATGGAAAATGAACGCAGTGGACTTACCTTGGAACAGGCTAATTAATGAAGCAATGGAAGGTCGTCTTGCAAAACCAGTTAGTTTACATTAAGCTAATTTATTTACAAAGAAATTTACAGTGCAGAAGCAACATTGGAATAGCTGGTAAAACCCGTGCAAAGTGCAAATAGATGCTGTGATAAATGACACTTAAGTTCACACTGGCAATTGCTTGGAGAAAAGGGAACTGTGTCATGTCCTTTAGCAATCGGCTTGGTCATCGGAGATGGCATCCGGTTTTGTTCCTGAGTCGTGGTGCGCGCCAGCGAAAGCTTTGTTAGGCCTAGGTAGGCAGAGACGTACGTCTACCTATGAGGAGGGGGCGAGTGACCAGGAAAGGGCGGGCGCGTCAAGTCTTGGAGGAGTAATAAAGGGTTCAGATGGCGGGATTTGAGCAGTGGACCGTCCTGTAAGAAGCAACCAACAGCCAGTAAAAGGTTCAGAAGAAATGAGTTCAGAAGAAAAGTGTTATGGTTAAGCTCCTAAAGGGGTCTGGCGCGGAGGGCCAGTACTGCCGTGATGGCCCGCCGTGCCAGTCTCTATCGTGTATGGCTAGCTTAAAGAATTCCTCTAGTTACGCATTGCACCTATGACCTGCCTCTCTATCCCTAACATTCCTTAACTTCCCTAGAATCACACTAGGTGTTTGGTTTCCAGCCTGTTATTATTCATATGTGGTCGCCTATTATGATTGAAAAGTCACATCTTGATACAAGACTTTATTCTATAAACACAGTGCAGAATGAGTCAACAGATTTACAAATAGATAACTGACTGACACTACCTTTTGTACAACGATTCATAGATATCATACTTTACATGTTTCATAGATATCTTACTTTTACATTTCACTTAACATCCCCCTTCTTTAGTAAGAGATATCAAACAATAAGACAGAACTATAAGTACACAACTAGCTTATCAGGGTACATGGAACATCACAAGTGTCAGTACACACAACACAGGAAATGGCATAACAAAACATAAATGAGATGAGAAATCAAAATGAGACCTTCTCACAAAGATAAACAGAACACATCATTCAAAATTTGGAGATAACCTTACTAACACAGTTTAAAGCAACTTAAAGGTTTAGTCTCTCTGGAGCTTTAATTGTTCTATCAGACCTTGTTTTCATAATATCTGAACATCTTTATTATTTTTATTACTAGCATTGGCATCAATATCAATAGGAACAGGAGTCACAGAACTAAAAATAAGTTGTTTCTGGAGACTTATCTCTAGATTTTACAGATTTTCTTAAAAATTGTCTATTTCTATGTTATGTTTCTCCATCTTCAGTACATACTACTACATAACTATGACCATGAAGTTTTTTACTGACAGTTGCTTGTTTCCACTCTTCTGTTTTGTTGTCAATGGGTTGAACTCTAACAGTGTCTCCAATACACAAGTGTTTCAGCTGTTTTCTGTTTGAGTAACGATCAGCAACAGCAAATCTTTTGCCAATCAGTTTTCTCCTTTCTTTTTCATTGGAAAAATTAGATGGCGTGAGGGGATTGCTAACTGTAGGAATCAATGTTTTTGTACGTCTACCCATTAAGCACTGCACAGGGCTAGTTTCTATGCCTTCATGAGGAGTATTTCTCAGGTTCAGAAGTCCCAAGTATGGATCTTCTTTGGCTTTCTTACATTTTTTTATTAGATTTTTTTGCAATTTTAACTGCTGCTTCAGCTGCACCATTAGCTTTGTTGTTCCCTGGACTTATAGGCTCATGAGAAAATCCCCACTTTCGAGCAAAATCATCAAACAGATGAGAAGAATAGTGTGGACCATTGTCTGAAATCAGTGTATCGGGAATGCCATGACGAGCAAAATGATGTTTTAATTTAGTGATCACAGCATCAGATGTAGTTTCTGGCAGATAATCAAATTCAAAGAACTGACTGTAGTAATCAACTGTGACTAGGTAGTTTCTTCCTTCAATAGTAAACATATCAGATCCTACTTTTTGCCAAGGGCGAGAAAGTACTTTATGGAGATGTAGTGGCTCTTCAGGCTGTTTATAGGAGTAACAGGCACACACATCACACGATTCCACATATTGTCTAATCTCTGCTGAAATTCCTGGCCAATATATCAGTTCTCGGGCTCGGCGTAGACAAGAGTTTATACCAGAATGACCAGCATGTACCTTCGGTTTCATTTCATACCTCATTGATGTCGGAATGACTACACGTTCACCACGAAGAATTATTCCATCTTGTACTGACAGTTCATTTCTGTAATTGAAATAGGGTGTAAGGGACTGCGGTATCAAGGACTTATTTTTAGGCCATCCTTCTATGATAGTCTGTTTGAGAGTCGTCAAGGTATTATCAGACTGCGTTTTTACTCTAATTTCGTCAAGACGATAAGGCTTAAATGACGAAAAAGACAGATTGTTGACAGATACAGCTTCTTCACACTTCAAACTAGATGTAGGGGCATGAGACAGTGCATCAGCAATTGGAATGTCCTTGCTAGATTTGTAGAGTACTTCAAAATTGTACTCTTGAACACGAAGAAGCATTGCTTGCAACCGTTTAGGTGCAAACATAAGAGGTTTTCTAACAATAGGGACTAATGGTTGGTGGTCAGTAATCACAGTCACAAAACGACCAAAAGTGAAATGATGAAATTTGTTCAAACCATATAAAATTGCGAGCATCTCCTTTTCAATTTGAGCATAATTTCTTTCAGCATTTGTGAGAGCTCGGCTTGCAAAGGCAATAGGCTTTCCCTCTTGCATTTTCGAGAGTCAACTCTTTGATAGGATCATAGTAGGCAAGAACTGGACTATTCACAATCATTTCTTTAACACATAAACGCTTCTGCTTGGCACTGTGACCAATTCCAAGGGACATCCTTTTTCAGCAAATTATGAAGCGGATTTAGAACATCAGTTATATGAGGTAAAAACTTTGCATACAGTTAACCATACCAAGGAAACGACGCAATTCTTCAAGAGTCTGGGGAGAAGGAAACTTGGATATGGCTTTCATTTTCTCAGGTTCGGACCGAAGACCATCTTTAGTAATGAAATGACCCATAAAGGAAACATTATCAGTTCGGAGCACCAATTTCTCCTCGTTTAGTTTTACATTTTGTTCTCGACAACTTTTAAGAAAAGATTCAAGATTACAGTCATGTTCATCTAGAGTTTTCCCATGCACAATGATATCATCAGCAATACAAACAACACCTGGTAAATCATTAAATGTATTAAGAATATGTTTCTGAAAAATTTCTGAAGAAACACTAAGACCAAAGGGGAGTCGTAACCATCTAAATCTACCAAAACATGTTTGGAGAGTAGTTAACAGGCTTGATGCCTCATCAAGTTTTACTTGCCAATAGCCAGAAATGTTTCCTGGTGAGCAGCGCCGCGTGTCTCACAATGGGTATCTCGAGATGTCCATCCAAAGAGACGGCGTTTTCACGGCTACAAATCCAGAATAAATAAATAGATAAATAAGAAAGTAAATAAATAAATAGATAAATAAATAAAGTGAAAATTGAAATAAAATGGCTAGTCAATTCCTATCATTTCCAGCCCCTCTTCTCCCAATCAGCAACCCCCTGTTATATGTATTTTATCTCTGGTTACCTTCATTATTCCTAATCATGTTTTTATAATTCCACACTAATCTTATATTTTTCAGCCTCTTGTTTCAATCCTTATCAGTGTTAATGTCTCGAATGCCGATCGATTTTTCTTGCTTACTCGGTGTTTGTCTTGGCGCTTTTCCCTTAGTGGTGTTTCTAGAGCCTTCCCATGCGCCATCCACAGCAGCGAGTCCGGTATTGCAGGTTTTTGAAAGAAGCGAATAGATATTCAAGCTCCTGGTCCCCACAAGGTGGACTACAAACCTTGTAGGCAATAAAAATCAATCTCGTTATCATAACTATATATATATATATATATATATATATATATATATATATATATATATATATATCTTGATATCATTCGTGTGGCTCGAATACTTGTGTATATAGGCGTTTACATACATGTTTATGTATGTATGTCTGTATGTATACATATACATACACATAAAAGCACTAAAAGACGGTGCAGATAAGCCTAGTCAGCGGGAAAGAATAATTTATCTGAAACAAAAAAAATGTATTCATGTTATGAACAAGATGTCTTCGCAACTTGGTGTGTCAATGCGATCTCGCTGGAACATGGGATGTGTGAGATCGAATTCTTCTTCCATGGAGAGGCGAAGCCTCTTCATTTATTTCCCATCAGGCAAAGGCTACAGTGATTCATGTATCTGGAAAATATTATGAGGATGTCAAGGTGGTAAGAGGAGACTGTGTTTATTAAAAGTGTAGCTTTGAATTTTATCACATTAGCGTGATTCATATACAATCATTAAGCTACAAATGTCCTTTAATATCTAATTCCCTCTACCTCGGAATTGATATATTTTCATATATGTTAACCGAAGGGGATATTTTTTTAGTTGATAAGAAATTCGCCTTATGGGTAAAAAGTTTCACTGTACGTCCTGAATGCCTGGTTCCTTGGTTAGCGCCCATGAGCCAACGAATTTCTTATCAACTCAAAAATTCCCCTTCGGTTAACATTTATGAAAATATATGAATTCAGAGGTAGAGCGAATTAGATATCAAAGGAAATTTGTAGCTTAATGAGTGAATATATATATATATATATATATATATATATATATATAGATATATATATATATATATAATATATATATATATATTATAATATATATTAATATTATATATGTAATTATATATATATATATTTAGGTTATGTATGTATGCATGCATAGTGCGGTGCGTGAAATGGGGACGCGATAAAGGCAGTGGCTCTATAACTGGTGTGATTAAATCCCAAAGTAAATGAAAAACATGAAATTTGTCCAGAGCACTTCGCAGGACATCATGTTTCTCGTGGAGATGGTCTGAAATCAGTCGCTTTTTTAAAGTGCTTTTCTTGCAGTGGACGCTAAAATAAATGCCACTGAACGAAGACACCATAGATATGGAAGACGCCGTACTATTCTTTCTGCGGGAGACGACTGGGGATGCGAGATGAGACTTGCCCTCTGTGTTGTCAGGTTGTCCATTTCTCTTGTTCTCTTTATAGAGGACAGCTGCTTCCAGCTCCCGAGGATTCCAGCACACAGAATGCAGCATAATGACGGGATCGGTGTTCCCAAAGTCTAAAGAGATCTTGGGTGTTCCAAATCTCCGTCAACTCGACCTTCCTGGAAACGTCTCCAATAAACAGATAACTTAAAGCCTCCAAGAAAATCGTATTGACATTTTCAAACAAACACAGGAAACTTTACTAACATCTCACAAGGATCACTGATTCTTCAAAAATAGATTTTGAGCGAGTTCATGTATATTAACTCACGGTTCTAGAACATAAGAAAAATCCAAGTTTTCATTTATTCTCGAAACTGCAACCGAGAACTGTAGTGGGGGAACCATTACAGAAAAAACATAGAGAATTAGTGAATGATAGTAACGGCTTAATATATAAAGCATAATATATATATATATATGTATATATATATATATATATATATATATATATATATATATTAAACTAATAATATAATTCAGTGTGGAATTCATTAAAGGCTGGTAATAACTTTGACACAAGTGGGATCATAAATAATAAATGCTTCTGTGCTGGTCAGGATTTGAACGTGGTTTAGATATCACGATAAACCGTTGAACTGTAACTACTAAGCTATGAAAAGAGGTATGAGCTGATATCGACTCTAGTGTACATATTCCTACCGAATTCAAGTTTGGCGCTTAGAATCACTGTCAACTCATTTCCGTCATGACAGTTATTCGTTTATTATATATAATTATATATAATATACTTATATATATATATATATATATATATATATTATACTATATATATATAAATAATATATATATATAATATATATATATAGATATATATATATATAATATTAGTATAATAATATATATATATATATATGCGCACACGTACATACACACTATATATATTATATAATAATATATTTATAAATATACATATATATAATATATATATATATATATATATATATATATATATATATATGTGTGTGTGTGTGTGTATATATATATATTTATATATATATATATATATATATATATATATATATATATATACACACATGTGAGTGTGTGTGTTCTTTGTAGGCCATGTACTTGCAAGAACAAAAGAGATTACTGTCTACTTTGTATATTTCGTATTATGTCTTTTTTGACAAAATTTGTACTAATAGTTGTTTATTTTGAACGTGGTTTAGATATCACGATAAACCGTTGAACTGTAACTACTAAGCTATGAAAAGAGGTATGAGCTGATATCGACTCTAGTGTACATATTCCTACCGAATTCAAGTTTGGCGCTTAGAATCACTGTCAACTCATTTCCGTCATGACAGTTATTCGTTTATTATATATGATTATATATATTATATATATATATATAGATATATATATAATTATAGATATATATATATATAGATATATATATATATTATAATTATATATATATAGATAGATATATATGCGCACACGTACATACACACTTAATTACTTATATATATATATAAATATACATATAGTAAGTATAAGGATATATATATATAGTATATATATATATATATGTGTGTGTCTTGTGTGTGTATAATAAATTATATATATCTATATATACCTATATCTAATATATAAATTATTATATATAAAGATATATAGTGTTCTTGTGTGGTGTGTGTTTATATTATTTATATTATATATATACATATTACATATATATATATATATATATATATATATATATATATATATATAGATATATAGATATACACACATGTGAGTGTGTGTGTTCTTTGTAGGCCATGTACTTGCAAGAACAAAAGAGATTACTGTCTACTTTGTATATTTCGTATTATGTCTTTTTTGACAAAATTTGTACTAATAGTTGTTTATTTTGTCAATAAAATAACTAACTAAATAACTAACTGCGTGTGTGTGTGTGTGTGTGTGTATGTGTGAGGGATCAAGATATATCAAGTTAAGGTAATGAAAATAACTTTGCCCTCAGGTGTTCCTCAAGGTCCAGCGAGAGATTTATCTGGGAAGATTAGATACCCTTGGCGTAACGATCCTCAGTGTGATAAGTAAGTACATAAAAATACCATCTCTCTCTCTCTCTCTCTCTCTCTCTCTCTCTCTCTCTCTCTCAGAGAGAACATCTTAATTCTGGTATCGTGCGCTACTAATTTAGAGAAATTACGGGCTTGTAGGCTGATTTATTATAATTTCAGTCTGATAAAATAAAACGTACCTATACTGAAAAATCGTGAACTAATAATATTTTTAAAATTAAAATGAAACTAGCAACTTGACAATCAGCATAGAGTGATAGATTTAGACATTATATATTACATACAAACACACAGAAACATGCATATATACATACGTATATAGCTAACTTAATACAAGAACTACAAATTAAGCCAGTAACTACGCATTAGATGAAATGAATATTTAGATGCGTGCGTGTTGGCCGGATTATCGTTACCATGACCGGCTATATTTAATTTTTTAACGTGTAGTGAAAAACGCTTGTACCTCATTATATATTGGTTATACAAATGTTTTCAGTTCCATATATAGTATATTCTTTTTTCTGAAATTTGGATACTCCAGTGGACCTTTCCTTCAAATCATCTATTTTTTTTTTTTTTCAAAATTTCAACAGTGACCTTGATAATTTGGTCTTTGCTTAACATCATTTTAAGGCAATAACAGAATACCATTTTGCAAAATGAAAAAGGAAGAAATTGGGAATAATAGTCCACTAAAGCATAATAATTAAGTGCTGAATATATAACTTGACGAACGAAGAATTATAATTCTAACGAACACGGAACATATGTGGGAGATAATTATCCTAATCATCTATTTGTCTAAGTAATTGCGACTTTCGTTTCGTTTAATCTTCACATAGCTATACTAATTATTATTATTATTATTATTATTATTATTATTATTATTATTATTTACTGCCGTTACATTAAAAAAACTTTTAGAAAATCTTGCTTATAGTCCACTGAAAATACACCAAATTACAATATAATCTGATTCCATTCTAGAATATTCAGGAGGTTACCCCAAGTACCCAGACCAAACTAAGACAAAATCGGTTCTGAATAATGTTCTGATTCACATAATTCAAGATGGCACCCAACAGACTCTGTCTTGTTTATTTATCTCAATATATAAGAACGGCTGCGACTTGGAAGACCAAGAGGTTCAAAAAAACTCTTCTTCTTTCCCACCATTATCCTCCATTAAAGGGTCAGTTGCCTGATACGCCTTCTCCACTGCCTTCTATCAAAGGCATCATCCTCCACCAAACTTCTTCTCTTCATATCTTCCTTCACTTTATCTCGCCATCTAATTCTCTGTCTCCTTCTCGATCTTCTTCCTCTGACAGGTTCCTCCCAAGCCCTCTTCACTCCCTCCACGTCATCCATCCTCAACAGATGCCCTTACCGTCTCAATCCTGACTCTCTTATCACCTCTGAAATCTTTACTAAGCCTTCCCTTCTTCTTATTTCGACATTTTCCAATCTCTCGAGCAGCGATATTCCCATAATCCACCTCAGCATTCTCATCTTTATTCCCTTAAGCTTTGCTTCCTCTTTTCCGATCCATACATTAACACTGGTCGCCAAAGGAGGCCTCCTAAAATAAATAAGAACGAGGATGATCTGGAATATTAAATCGGAATGATCTTATGGTCTAATTATTATAATTACGATGAAGTTATTTGTCATGGTGATAATTATGACGTGCTATGTCAACTTTACGAAATAATCAAACTATAAAACTTTGGTTTATACAAAATTCATCACTATAATTTGTACAACAGAAACAATGTTAAATTATTATTGCGAACATTAGCAATAGAATATTCTACATCCCTTTCTGTTTATACGATGTAGTAGGGCATCAGAGAGTTTTTAATCTTTGCATTATCAACGTCAGTATTTGATGTTGCGCAGTTTCTATTGGCAGTTCCCTTACATCCTGTAGGGAGTCCAAACACTCTATTGCTTTTCTCCTTTGAATCCCATTTTTGAAGGAAACACTAAACACTTGGGAACTATTCTGTTCATCTGTCATTTTGGATCTGGGTTTGACATATCCTCATGACAGACATCTAAATATTCGAGGCTATGTTGGCAAAGACATAATTCTCTTCAACTTTATGGTTACATGCATCCCACAAAAGAAACAATGGGCAACCGATAGGAATGCAAGTTCACAAACATGAAGGAATCTAGTTTCTGAATGAAGTTTTCTCCTAGTTGTGCAATGGACTGATTATATGTTCCGGTAATCTAACAGTAATTGACTTGCAATTTTTGTTTCACTAGCACTGTTGACACTTGTTCCCCCCTTTTTACCGTCTTTCCTCTGTGTGATCACCAAGGGTAAAATGTGAGAGGTTTATATCTATTTTAGGCAAAAGTATAGTCACCTTTCAAACTTTTAGGGAAGTTCCATTTGATAGATTAACAGATTAATTCAAGATGTTCAGGGTAAGTCAATAATTATTCATCATTCAAATGACAAAAGAGCAGCCACTATGCTAAGAAAATGAGGCGTGAATAGGCTATGTTGATAAAATAATGTAAAACATACAGAGCCCCGGTTGTTAAAAATTAATGTTTCACTAGCTTGTCTGTTCCATGCTGCCTAAGAAAATTTAAATATTGCTTTGAATCTATCCCGACATTCCTCTGCTACTCGTATGCTTTACAGAGTGATAACCAAATGTCTGATATGAAAATGACATCTTAAATATTTAACACACACTGAAGAATCCAGAGTATTATTAATATACTTACTTTCCCATTTTCCTTTCACACATTTTTACCTTATACTTGACGAGATGGATGATACTGGCTCTCAATGAATGCCATAGCAGCCATTATTCACAGTTTATGTTTGAAAACCACAGGATCTGAACACTTCCTATCATCAAAACTAATGGATTTATTCATGGCCAATAAGAATACCTCCCAAGGTCTTTCATGAGAATCCATGACCAGAATCCATGGCCAGACACGGATTACTATATGATGATGTGGATCACCACCCCCGCTCTTGAGGAATGATCCTTTTCTAATCTTTCGTGTGATGTACCTTTGTCACACAAACAAATCAGCTAAGGAGAGATTTTAGTCACACCTCCAGTCTACAGGAAAGTGGTGCCTAAAATAAGACTCGGTTCCTTAACAGAGCCCATCCAAAATTCATTGGGTCGGACTATTAATGGAGGAGTGAAAGGGAAACAGAGATCCACCAAGAAAACAACCTCGTCGTTTACTTTGATCTTACGTAATGAAGTTAAAATGTTTACTTGCACAAGCTGGCAATAATGCTTTTTAGCTATCAAAAGATTTAATTAAGCCATGTAGTTCAAATGATCCTTAGAACTTTCTCTTGAGGAAGTAGTTCAGACTAGGAAGACAAACATCTGCATGCTGCACTTTGCACTTGCAATTTCTTATGCTCTAAGGGAGCTGGTAAAGTATATCATTTTTCATAATACTTTATATATGATGTTTAATAATTAAAAATCATCAACCCAAATTCTGTCACAATCAAAATGTGAGTGCATACAATATGACCATGGTTTGCTGGAAAATATTTAGATGAAGGAGTAGCCATAACAGCTACCATCCTCATCAATGCCATGCATGTTGAATAACTGCAGAAGCAAAGCCTGTTGAACGCCTGATGGATTTCACTGGCACACACGACCTTGCTGTCACTGTTTTCCAAACCATCCAGGGAAAGGGTTTTGGGGAACCCACAGGTTTACCTACTGGCCCTCCCTGCCTTAGTTTGGGTGGAGAAAGGGGGTGGGGAGGCTTGGGTACTGATCATGTGTGTCTATGTTCGGTCTCTTGGATATCGTGCACCAATGCAATGGCCTGTCCCTTTCCTCTACCGTTCATGAGTAACCTTTTAAAAAATTGGATTTATTTGATAATGGCTCGACAAACAGCCATAATTCTACAGGATATGAGCATAATAAGCTTGATGAAGGAGCAGCAGAAGCAGTTAATTCTTCATGTATGTTCAGGTTTATTCATCAGCTAAATGCTTTTGAATCTATACTAATTCAGATCAAGAAAGGAATATGACAATTGTAGTGCTGCAGGTTTACCCACACATTGGCTAGATCTATGTCTGTTTAGGACTGATTTAGGACTGACCACTCCCTTCAAAACTACTTCTTTAATCAACCCTCCTTGTATTTTTAGGTGGAATATAAACACTGTCTCTATGTTGATGTGACAAGGTTTTGTAAGTATTTTGCATAAAAGAGGTATCATAAGTTATGTAATGATTTCCCCCACACACATTTATATACACACACGCACACGCGCACACACACACACACACACACACAAATATTACACACCACCATACCATATATATATATATTATATATATATATTTATTATTATATATATATATAATATATATATATATAAAGAAATCACAAAAGTAAGCACGTGATTTTGTTTATTATCTGAAGCCATTGGGAAAGTTTAAAAAAGTAAAGACAGAGTGCCAAGTACTTTCGTGTATTTAACACATCTTCGGGTGCCCCGAAGATGTGTTAGATACACGAAAATACTTGGCACTCTTTTTTTTTTTTTAAACTTTCCCAGTGGCTTCAGCTAATAATATAATGATTTAATAAAGATTTTACACTAAAATACTGGCACTCTATTTTTTTTTTTTTTAAACTTTCCGTGGCTTCAGCTAATATATAATGATTTAATAAAGATTTTATTACAGTTGCAATGATACACTTTACCAATGTCTACTGGGTATCCACTTTTTCTCAGGTACAACATAGCATTCGCGAAGAGGATGCCACGGGCGTTCTTGGTATCGTACCCTCGCTCCGGTAACTCTTGGGTGAGATATCTTATAGAGGGAGCATCTGGCATCTTCACAGGCTCCAAGTACGGCAACCAAATGTTAGTAAAAATGGGTAGGTAGTTTCACTGTCAACTGCACTTTTCAGGTATTGCTGTTAATTAGAGTTCAGAAGTGTGACCTTTTTAGGGTAAATAGGACAAACTGCAAGAGTATAATAATAGTTGCTTTGTTTTGGCTACCAAACTTTTATCTCAAGTTAAAAAAATTATAGACTTGTCCACAATTGTATACAATTTGATAAAAACGTGAGAGTTCACAGCAGTCACATTCTGAGTTCCCCTTGCGATGCTGGGAAGCTTCGATCCGCAGGGATCAGTCATTCCTCGACCTTGTGCTATTCTCAGGAGGTCAATAAGGAGGGATTATCTAATGCTGGGACGAAGTATTTTTCTCTTTGCATGTGTGCCCAGACAAGTGTCTCAGATATAAGTCTGAATGCCAAAACAATTAATGTAATCTTTTTGAAAATGCTTTCACTGTTTTGCAGGTGATTTCTCAGATCACTCTCATTACCCTCTATTTCATATTAGAGCTTTTCTTGCAGTTAAGCATACTTAAGTCTTTTCATATTACCGAGGAAAAGCTTGACTACTGGGAGACAGCGCCCCAAGCCCTAATGTTATTGGAGAACAACTGAACACATGAAGTTGAACTCAATTTACACTGCAGTGCTTGTCTTCAATATGATTTCGAAAAACATGTCAGATTTTCAGCCAATTTACCTACAGGATGCTATCCAACACACACACTTCAATATAGAAACCTGACGGGATACTTGAAAACGAGAAAGACCCTTCCTCATATTAGGGGTGGCTTTAGGGAATAACACCATACCGGTCACTATCACGTCCATTACACTGATACACCAAACAACAAACATCCGGCCATTCACATACTTTTAAAAGAATTTTTACCAGCAGTTTGACGCCTAAGAATCAAAACTCACTTCTACCTTGCACAAACTTGCCCTTCCTGGATACTAAGCCCCTGTATACATTCCAACACTTCTACCTTACCAGCCTGTGAACGCTTACTTGGACTTGCTCGCCTGGGACCTACGTCAACTCCAGAAATATACGCTCCTCACACATCTATCATCCTCCATTTTCTCAGCGTGACCGCACCATCTCAAAATGCTCTTATCCCATTTTCACAGTCTCATCTTTCTCAACATTGTTATTCCAAGTAGGCTATCAAATAAGTTCATCTAAACAGCTACCTTTCCTCTCATTGGCACTCAACATTCACTCTGCACCTCCAACTTCAGTCTACACATAAACCGTCTTACAACCCTCTGTCAAGAGACTGTTACCTTCTTTCGTCTATTTTGAGATTCACATCTGATACCTGTTCCATTTGTTTCAGAATACTTACATGAATCAATTTGCTCCCAGTCTTCCACTGTCCGTTCTCATATTCATTTCATCATCCTCCTGGTTTTCATTCATCCTCATTACTTTACTCTTGATAACATTTGCTCGCAAATCTCTTCTCTTCGAATCACCTTTATTAACATATTTATCAGTCTGTAGCAGTGGTTCCCTACTTGCTTCTAAAACTGCAGCAGTAGCAAATATCAGCTGGTCATTTTTACTCCAAACCATTCACACTCTAATCTGTACATTCTAGTACAAACTCTACTTTCCTCGTAAAATTTCTAATTGCTCTCAGTAAACTCATTTTTACATCATGCATCCTCAACAGTCTTTACACTATATCTCTATGAGTTTTACAATAGGCTTTCTTTGGATTCATTTACATGGTGTCCATACAGTCCCGGGGCAATTTAAATACTTGTAGCTTCGTAACTCTACGTACACGACAGAATTAATATGTACAAAGGCTACTAAAGAAGAAAAACCTAATTTTTTTATTCGTCTTGTTAATTTTCAACATGTCCACCATCATTACTAACACAAAGAAAAATACGATTCTGTAGTTCTCGGAAAACATTTTCAGTATATTATTCAGTAATATCTTTAATCACATCAGTTAATCTCGCTTTCAGGTCTTGTAAAGATCGAGGCTTAGTTGAATAAACTATACTTTTGTATCATAAAAAGAAATTCAATGGATTCAAATCTGGTGAACGTGGAGGCCAAATTATGGTCCACCTCTTCCAGTCCATCTGTTAGGGAAACTACCTAACTTTCAGAGCAAAGTGACAGTGTGCAACATGTTGATATACTGTATTCTCTGTGAGTTCTATTTGTTCACGCTTAAGGATAACGTATTTTTGTAGCATTCCTAAATAGTTATAATCGATAACAACACGTCCTTCAAAGAGGAATGGCCCTACGATTCGATTCTTTCCCAAAGCACACCAGACATTAATTTTGAGAGAATCTCATTCACGTTCAGCAGATTCACGTGGCTTTTCAGTTCCCAAATATGTCAATTATGCCTTTTGATCTTGCCACTAATATGGAATGTTCTTCGTCCGAGAACATTCAATTATTCAAAATGCATAATCAGTATTAATTCTTTCATTGCACTGACAGAAAGTGAGTCGTGTATGATAATCTTTTTCTAACAACATTGGATGCGCTTGGATACTGTACTCTGTCACTTAAAGTTTTTTCCGCAGAATCTAATGCACAGTAGATTTTGAAATTCTCGTCTCTCTAAAGATGCTAGTTTTAGACTCTTTATGGACTTCTTTCAAAGGATTGTTTTACAGTTTCTTCATCAACACATGGTCTACCAGACCCTGCTTTATCAATAACAGAACTTCTTAAATTTCTTCATCCACCTGACTATATACATATTAGCTCAGCCAACCGAAGAACGCAGCTACAAGTATTTTGAATTGCACCATGACTATATGTATGTATACCATAAATACAGATTTTTCTCTCATCCTTGTCCAAACATACACTGCTCTTCCACTTTTAATTCTGGTGTCTTCTTTTCTCAATCAAAGTCTATCATACATATTCCCAGATATACTTAATAATACTATGCTCTAAAATTCTTGAGCACACTTCTACCACTTTTTCCGTTATACATCACAGGAATTACTCCTCACAGCCATTCCTCCTCCAAACATATCTTACACATCCTGGTCAGCCAGTCAGACTATTAGCACCATACAGCAAGGTCTCACTTTCAATCTCTCCAATTCTGGTCGGCTTTCTTCACCAGTCAATTCGAGTAAGAGTCACCAATTCACACCTATCATTTCCACTCAAACTTCATTTACATATGCTTCTCTTTCATCTGCAAGATTCAACAAATCACCAACATACTCCGATCCACAGACACATGACAGCATTCTTTCTTGCCATCACCTCCCCATTGACATGTTGCATCCAATTTCTCATCAGCCATTCCCTCCAGTAAAGGTCTTTATTCTTCCTTAAGTGCATGTCCTTGACACCCCTTCTTTTCTTTTTCATTTATTTCTTGATCATCTCATCTCTTTTCTCATATACATATACCACTCAGCCTCTTCTTTGGAAATGCAACTGCGCTACAGGCAAGCTTTTTTCTTTCCCCTTAATAAATCCCTCATTTCGTCACCCAACCAATTTTTTTTATCGGAGCACCTAAACCAGCAAAACTCTACCATTCTTGAATTTTGACTCTTCCCAAAAGCATTTCTGAAATTCGAATGTCTCCCCTATATCAGGCATATGGAAAAGATCTTAACTATGCATAAGTCATTAAGTACCCTTTACCAAAACAGATATTACTCTCAAACAAGCATTTTAGCAGTGCATCTCATTGATATAAAAGCACATAATAAAATTAATATCTAATTCAAACCGGATGAAAAAAGAGCTTCGTACCATAGAATTTCACAGCGTTCCATAGCTTCAGAACCCAGAGAAGAAGTGTCTGTTTAGGAGGCCCTGGTTGACCAGCTATCAAGAGTCAAGTTCTATGAAAATACAAACAATCGTACAAAATAAAAACTAGCTTTTGGTCTCTCTGGCTAATTCCTACGTCTTCATGAGGAACACAACTTGAATATTCGCAACATTTGCTGATTTCAATATCTTTTGGTTACTATTAACAAGATTATCCTTAGGAAGAACAACCGAATTATTATTCTACTAATATTATAGCACCCATAGGCCACCGTAAACATAATTGTGAAGTCCAAGAACAAAAATACTGAGCACTATCTGTTCGTCCTGTGTGTTACTTATAGTTCATTCTTCGGCAACTTTTTCACTTAGTCCAGTGTCATTAAAAAGTAAACTACAATGGGAATGGTTAATTTTATATATATATAATATATATAATATTATATATATATATATATATATATATTATATATATTGTATGTATATATATAATAATATACATATATGGATATATATATATATATATCATATATATATATATATATATGTATATATATATATATAATATATATATATATATATATATATATATATATATATATTATATATATATATATTGTGACGAAGTGCCAAGTATCTGGTTACTACACTTACCATTCATTAACCGATACCTCACAAAAGCCAGACACCTGAACCCTCATCACCAGGTATTGAAACAACTGAATACTCTAAAGGCAACAGGGATCCCTTAACAACTTACCAGTATTGCAGAAAATCAGACTAAGCTCATCACAAAAACAGGTGTGAGGTAATCTTGTAAGTAATTATTAAATTAATCAAAGGGCATCACTCCCATCAACAACTTTAAAAGTCTAAAGTATTTCCCTGAATTTTCCAGAAAGTCTACAAGCTACTTCCGCCCTGATTTTCAGAAGTCGTAAGTACTTCCCTGGTTCTAACGTCACTTCAAGTAAATTGAAAGAGCAAAGATCATAGTGTCCAGGGGACAGCAATTAAGATATTGAGAAGGGGTAAATGTTTTTCCATAGCCTTCCCGTCAGTCAGCTGTATGATGAAAAGGTGATTGGGTTTCTTTGAAAGTAATGAAACAATTTACATTCTATGTTGATTTCTTTTCAAAAGCGTGAGTTAGTATTTTACCTTCCCCTCGTGAAGCTGGTAAGGCGAGTTGGCTTGGGAAGGGTGTTCCATCATAGTAATATTATATATATATATATATATATATATATATATATATATATATATATATATATATATGCATACATAATTAACACAATCACGTGTGGAACAGTAATAAATTTGTGACTTGTAGGTTCAGCTTCCTTTATGACTTGTGTGACCTGGTTGTTAACTGTCTCGTCTTCAATTGAAAGACCTGGGTTCGATCCTGAAGTGAGTCAGAAATTTATATATATGCATATATATATATATGTGTGTGTATATATATATATATAAATATATATATATATATATATTATATATATATATGATATATATGTATATATATATAGATATATATATAATATATATATATAATATATATATATATATATATATATATCTATATATATACATAATAATTAACAC
>NC_087200.1:104281385-104323885 GCF_015104395.2 Macrobrachium nipponense | reverse complement strand
CCAGTTCAAGGGCCTTTTTGAAATCCAGAAGAACTATTAAAGCTTTGAGCTAGTGGCTCAAGGAGTAGGGAGGTTGTGTTATCACATGGGTGTGCCTCATCATTCTCCTGATGGAGGTTGGAAGGAGGAGGGTCTCCTGGGTAAGGTTGAGCGTGGGTTCCCACAAGAATGGCAAGAGTCTCCATGCAGCAGAGGCAGTGGTAGTACATGTCACTGTTTATGATTGGAGTGTTCCTCACGATTTGTTGGTGTTACAGGTGCTGTCTTTTCTCATATGGCATTGGTATACTGCCCCTTCAAATAGATGGGCAGCAATCCTCTTGGAGAGGCGATTTGTGGTTATACTGATGAAGAAATGGTAGAAGCCATTCTCAGGGAACAGTATTTGGTAGACTACTCACCTCTTAATGGGATCACTGCTGATGACAGGGTTATTCTTCATGAGTTACTGGCAATCATCCAATTCTTTTAGTAGATTGCAAGGCACTGTTTACGAAGGTGTTGTGTATTTATCTCACATATAGGGCAGGCTTCAGGAACTTACTGAAGATGGGTAGTGCAATAACTCCCATGTAGAAGATGCCAAGGGGGGAACCCATAACAACTCCATCAATCTGAGTCCAGTGACCTCCTCCTTGACCAACAAAAGGGGCCTCCTTTGTGCAGATCTCCCACAGGTGGCCAAGGAATGTTCAAAGTAGGGTTGAATTCAGTCCTGTAGGCCCTGTCAAGGATCTTCTTATATGGTTTTGTTAATAAGCATGTTGGTTAAGAGACTTTCTACATAGAACGCTGTGATGATATTACAAGATGGCTCACTGTGTAGACTGTCAGAAAACTCTATGAACAATGCAATACAAGTTCACTAGTGATGCACAGTGTCAGGAATTTATTCAGTGTTTTGGCCAGGTGGAAATCAGTGTCAGGCACTGGCTGATTACGGGACAGAGGGGGTTGGTGTCTTACAAAGGAATTTTACATTGATTGATGGGTTCCCTTTTGGCATGTAGTTTTCCATCTTTTACATGGGAGTTACTGACCAGTGCATCTTCACAGGATACTAAAGCCTGCCTTATATATGAGATATTTGGAAGTGACACCTTCGTCAAGAGTGCTGATGTGGAAGAGCTGGAGACACTTCATTGCACATTTAAAGGCAAATCAGTTCCTCATTTCATGTGCAAGAAAGCCTCTGATGATACCATACCCTTCTTAAATGTCTGTTACCAACATGCCCCAGGCCTTCAAAATGAAGGTCCACTGAAAACTGACAGACATTGGGCTCTGCCTGAAGGGCAATGGAGAATACCCTGAAAAATTTAAAATGTCTATGATAAATGCCTACATTGACTGCACCTTCTCCCTCTGCTTTTCCTGGAGCTCCACCTCTTGAAAATATGAACATGTTGCCCATGCACTATTTGAAAACCAGAATTTTCACCCTGAAGTATCAAGGAAGTTGGGGGATCTGTTGACAGGTGGTAGCAACAGGAGAGCCAAACCCATTGGGAGGGCACAGGGACCATAATATTTTTTCTATAGAAGATATATGAATACTGAATACAAGAAGGACAAGGCAACCCTGGTAAACATCGTTCAGACTCATGTAACACCCACTGAAGTAGATGCCACAGCTGACCTTATGATCTACTAAAAGGATCAGAGGAATGCCCAGTACCTCACGAAGAATAGTCCTTCTCCCAGCAGTGATGCCATGAAAAGGATGATAGTCTACCAAAGGCTGTGCCTCAAGAATGGATGCCACCATTTCTACATTGATATGACCACAACTCACCTCCCCGAGAGGATTACTGTCCATCTACATGAAGGGACGGTATACCAACACTGTATGAGGAAACACAGCAGTGGCCCTCAGCTCCAACAGATCATGAGGAACATGCTAATCCTCGATAGTGCCATGGATCATCACCACCTCTGCCACAAGGAGGCTCTCACCATTCTTCAGTGGGAACCACCACTCAACATTAACCAGGATACCCTTCTGCTGCTGACCAACATCTGGGGAATGGTGAGGTGTGCCCCTGAGATAATGCAACAGATATCCTCCTCCACAAGCCACAAGCTCAGTTAGGAGACCCCTGGGGGCCAGCCAATCAGCTAGACTTGTAGGCATAGGATAGCTCCTCAGATTTGATCAACCAATATAAAATTATCCCGTCTTTGAAATTCTGTTTTCGGATAAAAATATACCACGTATGTTCCCTGGGTACCATTCACCCATTGTAAATGGTAGCTAGGGCTGCCGACGCTGGAATAATAAATGAACTCCCGTCAGCTGCTCTATAATTTACTTGCTACAATGAAGTTGAGTTTTTCCAAGTTCCTTTTCAGGGATCTTGGGGTCGTGCCTAGTGTTTCAATGATTATGGGTACAATTTCCACTGGCATATCCCATATCCTCTTTATTTATATTTTCAGGCCTTGATACTCATCAGTTTTTTCTCTTTCTTTCTCATCTACTCTGGTGTCCCATGGTATTACAACATCAATGAGTGATTGCCGAGAATCTTTGCCTCAGGCTGGTGTTTGTACTACCACTTATTACTGCAAACTAGCTGATATTTCTTGCACAGGCTAAAGTGGAGGGCTTTTGCTACTGAATCATGCCTATTTTTGTACCGGTTCTGTGCAAGTGCCGGACATTTGCTTGTTATATGGTTTATGGTCTCATTTTTCATATTGCATTTCCTGCATATGGGTGAGATGTGATTTCCATCTATTGTTCTTTGAAAATATCTGGTTGTTAGGGTCTGATCTTATGCTGCTGTTAGCATTCCTTCTGATTTCTTCTTGAGTTCTCCGCTCTGTAGACTCTGCCATGTTTCATTGCTGGCCAGTTCTTTAGTATGTCTCATGTACTGTCCATACACTGGTTTGTTTGCCATTCCTCCATCCTGTTTGTCATTCTCCTGTCTCTGTATATTTCTGGGTCTTCGTATAATTTTATCAGTTCTTCCCATGCACTCCTTAGCCATTTATCTTCACTGGTTTCCAGATATCACCTAAGTGCTCTGCTTTTGATGTTGACGTAGTCCTCTATGCTTACTAGCTCTCTCCCTCCTTCCTTTCGTGTTATGTATAGTCTGTTTGTATTTGCTTTTGGGTGAAGTGCTTTGTGTATTGTCAAGTATTTCCCAGTTTTCTGGTCTGTGCTACGGAGTTCAGCCTTCGTCCACTCAGCTACTCCTGAGCTGTATCTGATTACGGGTACTGCCCATGTGTTTATGGCTTTCATCATATTTCCGGCGTATTATTATTATTATTATTATTATTATTATTATTTTATGCCAAACTCGAAAACAGGGCTCAACTTTAGGTCATCAGCTTGCAAAGGGTAAAGCATGCTTCCACAGGATGAAATGAACATGCATGAAAAATGAAAACGCAGAGAATAAAATAAAGAAATATCTATAAATCAACGAGGAAATACAGTTAAGTAAACAACAACCTATGTCAGAAGAACAAAGGCTGTGATGTGTCGCGGTTTCAAAACAAAATCTTTTGAATTCATGAGCAGCCACATCGATAATAAGCAGCCAATTTATATAACTACTGTCAAGGATCGCAAAATAAGAGATAATTATATTTGCCAATAAAGTTATTAAAGCCTGGGATTTCTACGACAGAATTAATCATGAATTGCCACATATCAGGACACCATAAATAACTAAATTTTGTTTGGTATTCACCGCTGATTAGAGATTGCTTAGCACTGCTTCAGTCGTTAATATTATTCAGGATTTTAAAATGAACATTATTTTCTTTTTCAGGCTTCAAAAAATTCGTCAAGACCTGCATTGGTGGATGGACGACGGTAAGGCATTAATATTTTCATTTCCTATCTCTCTTTCTCTGTCTGTCCCCGCAGTAAAGATAATCGTACAAGATTTGACTAAAATGTTAAAAGAATGCTGAAGGAGATAACAGTAATTAACTTTCCCCTGGAATTCATTATGTGTCGGTTCAGAGATCACAAGATGTAGAATTTCTGGTCAGTGCACAAATTGGTCTAGAATTAATTAAAGCTCTTTTCATCATAATGAGTTTTGTACAGTAAGTTGGAAAATTCAATATAAAATCACATATTTCCATTTAATTATTCCCATCATTTCCATACACAGAAAAAGGTAATTAATTGTGTTCGTTTTTAGGCTTTTATTTTTAACTTGATTAAGTTTACAAGAAAAGCGTGAAGTTCAAATGTAGGGGACGAAAAATAATGGAACTCAAGAAGCACTATTTTGCGCATCATCTGACACGAAGATCAAAAAGAGGTTCCCATACAGGATGCGCTCTCTCTCTCTCTCTCTCTCTCTCTCTCTCTCTCTCTCTCTCTCTCTCTCTCTCTCTCTCTCTGGGTCTTTTACTAGTTCAACTATTTTTGGTTTACATTTACCGAGGCCTACTTTTCCTGTAGTCACCTTCACGTAAATAACACTAAAAACGTATCATATTTCTTCCGACAAATCTTTCTTAAAAAGAACCTTTTCAGCGGAATAGCTACGCATAAGGCTAATTGTATACCAGATTAATAGCAACCTAGTGAAAGAGAAGGAATTTCGCTGGGATGATCATGGGAAAAATTAAGACTGAACATTGATTTTGACCACTAGAAATCTCTGCAGAGAGAGAGAGAGAGAGAGAGAGAGAGAGAGAGAGAGAGAGAGAGAGAGAGAGAGAATTTATGTCTTACCATGCACTCTAGCGTGGTCTCTTCACTCTTCAAGGCTCGGTTACGAAATAATATTCATGAAAAATATCCTTTGTATACATAAACAGGAAATCCTTTGAATACTTCAAAAATCTAGGATCCATCTCATACCAATATTGCGCTCTAGAAGCAAACTGAAAACGAAAAAGTAAAAGGTTTGCTAATATTATGATTGATCAAGAGCCCGTACTGAGAGAAGATCACAGAATTTCATAATCTTAAAAACAAGTTTTTATGAAATAAGTCTCCTAACATAACTATGGACCGGTGAAGTATCAACTGCAATTCTGTTTTTATAAAATATTTAGTTTGAACCCTTACGTGGCATGCGGATGCTGTTACAAATTTACTAATGGTTCTTTAAAGAAAATTAAAAGATTCCCATTCTTGCTTCAATACTAGGAGAGCTTACTTGCCCATTAACTTGCTGATCCTCCGACGGACAACATCCTCGAATTTTACCTAATCCCCTTCTTCCACGGGCCCCCACCTCCGTATTATTAACCCTAGTCCATTTTCCATCCATTCTTGCCGGGAATGGCTCGTTCTCTCCCTTCTTATAGAACTCACTTAATTAGACTTTATAGCCACATTTCATCCCTTCATCACAGGTTGAAACTTCATTAATTTTTTCATCAAACAAATGATAATTAGGTATACCACAGCCATCCTTCTAACTACGTATCATAAATCCACTTATTTGTTCCTCCAGATACTCTGTACTAACATATAAAACTTTCTCTCTCAATATTTGGGAAACGTGTATTCCCAGCACTCAAACCTCTTTCCAAACATTTCTACAGGACATTCCCTTCTTGTCTCCTTCAATCTCATGAAGACTGCCCTCTTTATCAGTCATATATTTGCGTTTAAATTACCTTTCACAAGCACTCTCTAACCTAACTATTTACAGACTCAGATTCCCCAAAAACGTTCTCTTCCATTTTCATTTTTCATTCTTTTCTATTCCTGAACAATGTACACTTACTGTCACAACCATTTCTCCCAATTTTACCTATACAATCCTCGAAATCATTCATCTTAAATATTTTGTCCATCCTCAGAATCTCGTTGACACTACAAGTGTTTTTCTCACGTAATTGTATACCTCAGTTACCACAGACAGAGCATCCAGTTTTCTCTACTTAAGACATTTTCCATACATCATTCTTCAGCACCACATTCTTACACTCAAACCCCAATATTTATTATTTTATTAAATTTATAAAAAAATATCTGTAAAGTGCATAGGGCTGCAAAGCCTAAGGCCAGCCTATTAATGCCGTTTCACACCGGATGCGATGCTAAGTGCGCGGCGCTATGGTACTCTGCTGCTTTCAGAAACCTAAATCAGGTGCAATTTCTAGGCAGCACCCTCCATATTGTACAGCTTACTGCTATGATAGTAGCAGTAAGTAGTAAGTAAACTGATGTGAGTTATATAGTCACCATTGGCCTTATGAGAGAAGGGGCTTATCGATGATTTATGGGGCAGGGACATCTCCCACTTGTGTGTTCCTGGGGTGCCTTTCATTTTTAATATATATATACATATATATATATATATACATGCATATATATGCACATAATAAACTTACACTAATATACAGGGTGTTTCGAAATTAGAGTCCCTCTCCCTCTACAGCATAAACTAAAATTGATATGGACAAAAACAAGTAATTCAGAAAAGGTATTTATTTAAGTTTCTCTCTGAGTATTTAATATTTTGAGGGGTATGATTTCAGCTAAACACAAAAAAGCTGAGACTCAAACTCCATTTCCCTGAGCACTTCGGTCACCTCTCTTCACAGGTCGTCGAGGCTTGGTATGCCATCATAGTTCACTGTGTGCACTTCAACATGATCCTTTAAGATACTACCAATGTTTTCACACACATTAAGGTCAGGGGAGCTACCTGAAAATTCACTTGACGAGAAGAAATTGATACCACTGTTCCAAAGCAGCTCCTGTGTCTGAAGAGCCTTGAAACATGGTGCCTTATCATGCAAAAATGTGACTTCTTCAACGGATAACACATTTTCATGATCTTTGAGAAAAGGAAATACTCCACCAGTAAGCACAGTTTCTTTGAAGTATTCACCATTCCATGACTTTCCTTTTTCTTTGATGATCCACATTAACCGTTTGGCTGTGAAACAGAAAAATTCCCAAACATTCAGGAAATTTCACAACTTAGCAATAGTGCACGTCATTGCTGATGTCCAACTTTGCAGTCCAAATGATGTCATTTTTATGATTTGGGTTCCTGACTGTGTAACTGAAGAATTCATCTGATGCAGCAACATGGAGTAAGTTAGCTTCATCCCAATCTTTAAGAAATGAACCACAAAACCATGCACAGTCTTCTCTCTGTTGATGAGTGATGTTGGGCTTGCTGATAACATGAAATGGCTTGATACCAGATTTTTTCAATTCACGACATACAGCACTATAACTACTCTTCTTTCCCCTTTTTGTTTCTAGTTCAAGTGCCAATTTACCTAAAGACTTTTTTGGTCTTCCTGCTGCCTCAGCTATGATGTCTTTTGACTCCTGAGAAAGGACTTCAGGCCTTCCCCAAGATTCTCACTCTTTTCACGCTGACAGTCATATGGAGTTTTGTTCCAGTTCTTTTAATAAAGGATTCATCTCCTTTAATGTATTTAGCTTTCCAGGAACGTCAATCCATCTGATTTCCTCCGAGTCGTTAGCCATGGTTGTATCTAACTCCGTCACTCAGTCTGAAAATGCAAGAAATGTAAAATGAAAAATAGCTTAATAGAAACTTAAGATAATGTACTTGGAGACAGGCTATAGCAGAAAACTTCATAACTTTCCATTTGTTCTGTGGAGGGGGGCCCTCTAATTTCAAAACACCCGGTATGTAGGGAAGGCAAAGATGAGAAAATAACCTCCCATAACTGGGGCAATTTCTCTAAGATCGCCCATTTGATAGTTCCTGCATTAGGGCCCCAAGCTCATGGTTTGAGCAACTGATTGCAGATTTACTTATCTTTACATAAAAGTTACATTCACAATCAAAATCTGTCCTTGCTCAGGAAGGGCAACATAAATCAACCCTCGATACCTGGTGGAAGACCTTAGGTAAAAACTAGTAGGCAATGTCAGGGGTCTGACGTTTTTGTTAGCTGAAAACTCTGCACTACAAGGTCAATCCTCCAAGGATTCTGCCATATAAATTGATAAGTATAACTTAAAGGAAGGATAGAGAAGGTAGAAAATGAATTCAAGAGATATACACTGTACACCTTAGCTATTTTGTAAATCACCGCGTAACGAATAAGGGAAAAAGATTGGATGGGGTTAATGTGTATAAATCTTCAGGGCGAAGAGAAAAAATATGCATAATCTTGACACTAAATGCAGAAAAGGCAATGACCAATGGAGGAGCAGTGACCAATACATTGCTGCTGACAATATTTAAATTAAAACTATACATTAAGAATATTGTACAGTGCTATGCGCCCATCATGATGTAACTCATTAATTTAACTTCGAGCGATATGTCATATTTTGGCAGAAAACTTGTAAATAAAAGATGATTTAGAGTGATATACATCATTAGAATAGAAAGAAAAGGAGAAGAGAAAATACATATAAAGCAAAAACGTGACAAGCGTCTTAGTAAACTTGGACGTTTAATGATTTGTACTGTTATTCAAACCCCTTGTTATACGGTGCCAACCATTCTAGGTGTATATTATTATACTTCCTGAGCTACATGTTTGTGAGCTACATAATCAAGATACAAACACAAGCTACAAGACTACTGAAGATTTGAGAATGAAGTTGGAATGAAGGTATTTGAACGAAATGCCTTAACCTATGGATTATTAAAGTAATGGAAAAAATATCATAAATCAGGATGCATGATTTCTGGACTTTCTACAAGGATTTCATGATCTGAAATTCAATGGCACCACCTTTATTTTCCATCATCTGACCTTCTGTATTTAGACTAAGATGAAAGATATGCAAAAACAACAGGGTCTTTTCACTGAATACTTTAGATTTTAGAAAAGAATACCATTTTACTTTAAAAGTTATTGCAAGTGCGAATTATATCCATCAAAATTGCTAATGGTTGAACTGTAAAGACATCCAAATCTGAATTGTCCAAGTTTGAATGAGTAAGGTTCAAATAACAGATATTTACAAAATCTCCTTCTGTAAAAATGTTAAGAAGCAAAAATTCTTATTTCTGATAATGTACCTAGTTAAAGAAACTTGTAACGAAGCATATTAGATAATCATCTAATTATGTCTTTCTATTATTTACAGAGTTTGCAAAGTCTAAAACATTTTATTCCTGTAAATTATAGTCATCTATAAATTCAGCAATGTATGTTTTTTTTTAGCTAATTGTATACTCTTCTTTCAACTCAAGTCTGTGCATTTATGACGAAAAAATTCTTATTTCTCTAAAGGTGGCCGCAGATCGCCTGACGTTCTCTCGAAAGTTATTAGTTGTCCCTTACGAGTACTTGCTGGAGAACCCTATAGCTCAAGTTCGTCGTATTCTTCGATTTCTCAGTGTTCCAGAAGATGAGGGTCGCCTTGCATGTCTGTCAAGGCATACAGAAGGCCCAGCCAAAGGCCTCCAGAGAAAGGCAAGTAATGTTGTTGACTTACTAGGTTAGATGTTCACGGGATAGTACTTCCATGAAGAGTGACTTCCAAACTGATCGCTGGTCAAAATCCCAAATAAATATAACTAAGGATAAGAATATAAAGAAATAAAAAAAAATTTCGAGGAAAAAATTACATTTTTACACATACTTGAGAGGATGCTTTCTTTTTCCCTTTGGAGAGTGAGTCTATATCAAATAGAAAAAGTAGTTTCATGAAAGATTTTTTGCAGCTCCCATCGTTAAACCGATATTCTGGGTCTAGCCTTCAACTGCTGTCTATTGGACCTCACCAGGGGCGTGCAAAAGGGGGTTGGCTTGGGGTGCTTGAGCCCTTGAGGCCCTTCTTCTTCTTCTTCTTCTTCTTCTTCTTTTCTTCTTCTTCTTCTTCTTCTTCTTCATAGCTAAGGTGCCGTTTTTGTCAGAAATAATAATGTAATATGATCATATTATACATAGCATGACTGATATTGGACCAATTTTGTCACATTATCCTTTTAACATTCCTTCGTTTCATAAATATTGTTTATCATTATATAACTGTAGCGTATCAAACATGGCAGTTTTCATTTTCAAAAACTAAGGGAGGGCCCTTTTTCCGCTGGAGCCCCTGCCCTTCTGAAAGTCTGTGTACGCCCCTGGACCTCACTATGAGTTTATTTGCCTTCTTTACTTCTTCCTTTTCCTGAGCCTAATCAGCTCTTTCAATTCAACCTTTAGCGAAAAGCTTGTTTAAAAAAGTGGAGCAGCTACTAACTATTAAAAACAATATGCATAGTAAATAAACTTTTTAATCATAAGAAGCATCAAGCTTAAACAGAAGAAGACTTAATTGTAACACACTACCAGTGTTTGACTTCATAAAGTAAGATTAAATGACATTCCTTTTCATTGAATTGCTGCACGAAACTATGGACATTGCTTCACTCCAGTTAATAGGATGATTTGAATATGTCAGATTTCACGTTTGGAAAATTATACAGTCACCTTCTTCATACCTCTTAACATTAAGTAGGTTGTTCTTTTCATTTACCTTTTACCATTCTTCCAACGTCATTTTGGATTGTCTCAAATAATCTATTTCTATATTACCCTTCGACCATCTAGGGTTTTTTGTTCTTTTAGTTTAGCTTTTGCCATTCTTCCGAGCTGTCTCATTTGTGCCCGTACAGACATGGGGTGCATCAGTCATTCCATGATTTCCAGTGCTTTGGAAGACTTCAAAGTCTGAGTGATCCAAATCCAATAATCCTGATCTCTTCACTCAAGAAAAAAGATAATTTCCTTTGTTTTTGTTTCTTGGAAAATGCTTCTCTGACTGATTCCAATATGTACTCCTTATCCTCCAACTCTGCTCTGCTCAATTCGTGTGCCCTCCAGCACATTATCTGCATTTTGAAAGACTAGCGGGGATCATATTCTAGCTCACTGCTTCATTCAATCTCCAGAACATGAGGATCCTTTCATTCATCTGTTTGTTTTTGCCTGATCGTGACGTTCTACATTATAATTATCAGTGGAAGACGGGAGGATTAGACTCAAATTAAAAACGAGTGATTAACACTATAGGCTACCATTCTTTTGTGGTAACTTCTACTCTCATCAAAGTATTAATTACTTTAAACTTATTCTCTCTAACACCTTAAATCATCACAACTCTCCCGCATCACTGGGGACACTTTAGTTTACCGATGTTTGAAATTTACATATTTTTACTTCTCTCCTGAAAATCTTTTTAAATCTCTCCTGATGTTCCTAAACTAAGGCATCGAAGGGTATATGGGATTAAGCTGTCTTAGCTAAACTCCGTTCTATGAAGTTCTTCATACGTTTTTCAATCTGAAACTTGCTTTTAATCCTCTTAATTGATAACAATCTCTAAAAATAACTGTCACTGTCTCTCATTCATTTGCCTGTCAACTCTAATATTGGAGTACCTGAATGCGGATGTTAAAAGTGAGTCCAGTTCAATGCTGTCAGAAGGTAGGCTCTTCCGATTGCTCTTGTTTACCTTTCTCCTCTGTTTACATTGCCTGAAAAAATGTAATCCAGTCTCTGAGGTTTATCGACATTTTGAGTATTCTGGTTTCTTGAAGCTTGTCTTATAGTCTTACAGAGACTACGTTGTTTGGCCATGAAGGTGTATAGTCGTTTCTTCATCCAAATCCTGTTTTTGTTTATCTCTGCTTCAAATATTATTCCCATAATTTGAGATACGTTTTCCTTTCAATTCCTTCAGTAGGAGTGCATCAGGATTAATATGCTTAATCTTTGGCCATTAATTTCTCTCTTTAGAGTGGGTAGACATGCTTTAGAATTATTTCAACACTTCCTTACAGGTAGGCAGCAGTGAGTTGCTGTGGATGGGATCTTTAGTGAACCAAGACCTATTGTGTCTGGGATTCCACATCGCAGTGTTCTTGGTGCCCAATGTTACTTTCAATTTACACAAGTGACATGGTTGTTGGCCTGGAAAACAAGATTGTTCAGCATGGCCATGATGTAACACTTGTGGGTGTAGTAAAGTGTCCATTTTTGGGAAATGAAGCTGCCCTCAGCCTCAATCGGGAAGTGGACCAGATCAGGGAATTGTGTAGTCGGTGGGGCATGAGGCTCAACTCCACGAAAACGAAAACACTATTGATTTGCAGATTTTTTACAGATTTCCCGCACAATCCTTCCCTTCAGGTGGATGGAACTTTGCTGAACGAGTTTGGAGCTTTAATTATTCAAGGCGTAACTTTTGACTCACAAAAGTCACATCCAACTTTTGAGATTTGAGAAACATCTCGTGAAAGTTTCAGCAAATGCCGTACGAAAGATAAGTATTGTTTGTATGGCCTCATATAATTATGCCAGTGACGAAATCAATGCAACCTGTTTTAGGTAATTTGTAATCCATTTACTAGAACACTGTGCTCTGGCGTGGATGTCTGTTTCTGCTAGAGATTTATCTCTTTTAGATAGAGGTTCGTGGTGGTAGGTCTCTCGTATGGCACATTTTCAAGACGTATTTCGACAGAAATCTTTCATATTCACAATCGATCACTGACCCCCTTTATCTGCCGAGAGCAACCAGATTCGGTGAACAGCAGCACCAATATGCAGTACATGAGCCTCGCTCTCAGTTCCAGAGGTCCACTATTCCTCACACCGTTGGACTCTAGAAAAGCCTCCCACAGGAAGTTCAAGCGAAGGTGCAATACATTACTAACTGAATACTATTCCCCTTGCATTTTAATACATAGTTATATCTATTTGGTACTTAATTAATTAATTATTGTTTTTAATAAGTGGGATCTCCTCTTTCTGTATTTCCCTTTAGCTCGTCTTACTTCTTCCTAATGAACACATATTCTTTGGAGGTTTGAATTTGAAGTCAATGGCCTCTGTGGGCTTGTTCCATATGAATAGGTTTCATCTTATGAATAATAATAATAATAATAATAATAATAATAATAATAATAATAATAATAATAATAATAATAATAATAATAATAATTCTTGATATTTTCAATTTTTTACAAAAGATGTCCCCACTGACTCACAAGTATTACCTAGGTCCTATATCTTGTGCACTTCCATCTCAAGAGGAGAAGGTTGCCAAATCGCGTTTTCCCAAAACTCTTGTCATATCTTCCTCGCTTCCTACACTCACTTTTATCTATAAGGGGAGGTCGACCATTTCTTATGTCTTTTTACCATTTTTATTCCTCTTCTTTGTTTCCATCTGTCTTCTCACTTACAGTAATAGTAAAAACTACTATTGTTATTGAACTGAATATAGAATTTATGCCACAGGCCAAGCACTGGGATCTATGAGGTCATTCAGCGCTGAAACAGAAATTGACAGTAAAAGGCTGAAAGGTGTAACAGGAGGAAAACCTCAAAGCAGTTGCAGTATGAGGCAACTGCTGGGACAGAATAGAAAATAAGATGGAAGATACAAGGAATGAAAGGGGTTGCAGTTAGGGGCCGAGGGAAAGCTGCAAAGAACCTTAAGTAATACCTACAGTACACCGAATGAGGTGCACTGACTGCACTACCACCCTGCGGAGTACTATTGTTATTATCATGATTATGATAATTGAGTAATGGCGTATTTTTTCCTCCACCAGGTTGACCCATATACTGAAGAACAGAGGAAGCTGATGGCACAACGAGTCAGCGAAATACAAAAGCTTCTGAAATCCCGAAATATGGATCCGCTCCCTCCTTATCCTGAAATACCGCTCCAATTGGCAACTCAAAATTAACTTTCCGTCAGTTGCGAATTACTGAAAAATAAAAAAATGAGCTTTTTCAGCATTTACAAAGCACTCATAAAAATGACAACTCTGTTAGATGAACATGACCACTTTTTATATTTCGATGCGTTTCCATAGCAAGGAATAACACGGGGCACTATGTATTGCTTAAAATATCAAAAGGACAAAGAAAAGATATATTAAAAAGATGAGAGAGAGAGAGAGAGAGAGAGAGAGAGAGAGAGAGAGAGAGAGAGAGAGAGAGAGAGAGAGAGAGAGAGAGAGAAATGGTTTTAGAATAGGAAGAAAATAACTTCATATGAATTATCACAGTTTAATAAAAGTAGTCCCACTCCAACCGGACCCCCCATAAAAAAAAAGAAAAAAATATTGCACTTCAGATTCAGATGTTTACTTCGAGATTTCTGAAACTGGCAACTTTTTCCATTGCAGAAAATCCACTGAATCTTTACCCCGGCTTATATGTGCACTTTTATGCTACTGGTATATTTTCATGTCAGATAGACACCTAATAGGACCGTCAATGACGGATTTCGAAGGCAATAAACTATTGGCCAGGAAAGTAAATAAGTGGAGTCATAGAGTTTTGAATATTCCCTTTGAACCATTTTCTTTTCAAAGTTTGTACAGACTGCTTAACGGGGAATATTGCGGCTGTTCGGTTGTCTGAGTATGTTTTAACAAATGAATTTCAAAATATCAAAAACCTTCTTTTGAGGCACTTCTCCTTACATGAGTTGCAAATCAAAAGCATAGGACAATATTTCTAATATTCCTTTATAATCAAAGACTGTAGTATAAGGAAACAAACTATTATTTATTAAATAGTCGACATTCAACCACGGAGTTTTATTTCTTGCTGCCAAGCTTTACTCACTGAAATATATATTATTCAATTCAAAATAATTTCACTAATCGAGGAAATTATATTATTTACACAATAAAAAATATTTTACAAAAGTACTGAGACTAATGCTACACCCATATTTCCAGTGATTAGCTTTAGTTTGGTCCTCATTTCCATAATAAATGATGTGCTAACCCATTTCCTATGGCTAGAAACAAAAACGAGATAATTACATTGATACCTAAGTTAATAACCTAACCTAAGCCGGACGGAACTTTGATGTGACACAGTGCATCGCTACTTTATTCGTGATTCTTCACAGTTCATGTTAGAGAAAGAATGCATACACAGACTTCAAACACAGATTCTTCCCTACTCCCTAAAAAACCGACTCCTTGTTAGCCTAACTCAACCGTCTTAATTACCCATCCTTCTCCAACTTACATTTCCGTTTGTAACTTCTGATTCAGCTTAACAATAATAAAAAACCTCCTGCTACTCTTCTTCGCATAATGATATCCACCACCAACGTGTCTTCCATCTACACTGCTCAAACACACTCCTACAAACTTATTCACTCACCATTTTTAATCCCAAGTAGTTTTTTTTTATTCAGAATCCATGTCTTTTTCAGCATTCAAACCTCTCCAAATACATTTTCACACGACTTTCTTTGTCATTTACTCCAGAACTCCTTATCTGCCAGCATCTTCAATTTCCAAGTCAACCACACATGCTCCCCAAACCCAACAGGAAGAAATTATGAATTTCCCAAAGTCACTCTCCCTCATTCTAATGCCTTTTCAGTCCTGGTCCATGTACACTCACAACTACAGTTTTTCTCCAGTCTCACTCAAGCTTAACCATACACACCTCGCACTAACACATTTGTAGTCTATCAACCATAGCCAATCTAATGCAACACTTGCTAACCCCTACACTTTCAGCTACTCCAGACAATGATTTCATCGTTCCCATTCCTCACACACTGGCCTTGTACCCTTGTCTCACTCTTTCCAAATGCATCCAGCTTTCTCCCCTTGAAAACTTAGGCCTCCACTCACGTTCAGAATGCTAAGATGTGGGAGATTTTTTCCCTTCCTTTTTGTTTTTGCAGTAATTGAAGGGTATAGAACTGCAAAATACTCCTGGCCTTTGGTGGCTTACACACTTTGCATGGTGGCGAGAATGATATTTCTATTCTGACGTTCCACCAGCAAAGTAGGTAAGAATAATTATGGCCGGAAAAATGAAAGTAAAGAGTGCAGGGTTTTGAATAATTGTGTTCACTCTAAACTCATGATTATACCCACTCACAATATCGCCATGAAACTTCTACAATTTTACAGCCAATACAATGAGACCTCTGGTAATTGACAATGAGACATTATTGCACCTAAGCGTGATATAGTTGCTGAGAATTTCCCTTGAGAACTGAAGTTTATATCCCTCATTCATATACAATCTATAACAATGGATTTTTCAGTTGTATATTAAATTAAGCAGCAGCAATGAAGAATTAATTATAGAAAATGCATGTCTTTGGAGGCTGCAAAGAACCAGATAAGAGAACAATAATAAAACAAGATCTGACACATGCAACCCTAAAACAATCAGATCTGTAAATATAGAAAGCATTATGAACAATCCCGAGTATTCTGGCAGCAGTAAACAATATGTTTTATTATTCGTAAAAGTAAAAATAAGCTGTGAGTCTAAGGTGATACACGCTATTGTTAAATATTCAGACACAATAAGTAGCATGGCACTTATACAGAGTGAATCATGGAGTTGTAACACGGCATGAAATCGGCTACAGTAACAGTCTCGCTTTCCTGGAGTTCAGTTTCATTCCCAAAAGAGTTCCCTATTTCTTGGACTCTCTAGATCCCAATTCAGGCTGCAGCTTCTTCATTTTGAAGAAGAGAGCCTGAATGTACATGTAATATCTGTATACAGGATCATTATTCTCAATGCCAAAGTTCATGTCAGTAGTGAAACCGAAAAAACGAATGTTGAAGAACTCAACCCTTTGAAACATCAGATGTATGTAATTATCTACATTTTGTAAAACCATTATAATGAATTTATGATTACCTACCCAAAAAAGTATATATCCTCCAACATACCAGTTATAAAGTTTGTGAAATTGGATTATGTTAATCTAGTCAAAAGCACACCAGAGTAGATGAAATACTGGCTTTCGGCAACATCTTTTTATCGAAGCATCGGATGATGGTGAAAGGTGGCGAATGTATATTTTATAACCCTACCTAATTTTTGCAAGTATTATTTAGTACCTAAGTTTAATAGTTCTGGTACTCATCAGAGTAAAAGTGAGTTTCCCATGCCATCAAAATCTCAGGTCAGGGTTTGGGACTCCACTCACAGTGTAGAGTTTACATATGGGGAAAACATCTCTTCACTGTGGCTCTCTCCACTTGCCGATGACATATTCATTAACTGATATTAGTACCAAGCCTAGGCATTCAGCAATATCAATGATTGCGAGCAGGATCTGTCATCGTCCCCTTGATTGTATTATTATATTATTATTATTATTATTACTATTATTATTATTATTATTATTATTATTATTATTATTATTATTATTATTATTTTGTGGAGGTTTCACCGCAACTTCCACAGCAGTTGTTGAGACTAAGTTGTTAGCTTGGAATTCTTCCATTTTCTTGATACTCATATTGTTTCTATGTACAAGTAAGTCAGTGTATGTAATTTATCTACAAAATGAACCAATGCTTTACATCATTTTGTTAGATCTACGTCTATTCAGGGCTGGAATACAAAAAGACAATCCGTTTTGTTTGACCTCAGGGTTCGACAATATATCCTTCTATCTGCTGCAGCAAGAGATGAGTGTCGCCAAGTAACTACTATTACCCACTGTAGAAATAATTACCTATTCACGCTATAGCCACAGGTCTTCTCGCTTGTATACATGTTATTATTTATGGCCATTATGAATCTGATACTGATTTCATACATACTACATTCTTATCTCATTATTTTTTCAACTTATTGATGTTCTGAAATCTATTTCTAAATTATCAAAACTGATTTTCAATGAAGGTACTGCTGAAAACCACAATTCAAAATAAATGATGGCTATTCATTCAGAAAAAGATGAGAATTATTTAATATTTGTTTTATAGTAATCGGGTAATATGATATTAGGTTTCACTATACACTTTTTATTTCATTATATTTCGACCCCGTAACCTTGAAAACATGTGCTTAGACATCAAGATCACGTTTCTAAATGGGCTACAAGTGAAGTTATAACCAGAATTGGAATTTATCAAAAAAGCGCGGCGGCCGTTAAATGAGAAAATGATTACCAAAACGAGACTCTAATCTACTGGTGGTCGTTAAAACTTTGACTATCAACTTTAAGACTTTTTGATTTTGTATTTCAGTTTGCTTCATTTCAACTCGTACCTACGGCTTGCATCATTACCTGAGCGATTTGCTCTAGTCATCTGTTTTGTGCTATTTTTAATGTACCTGTCAGACACTAGGTAAACATCACAATAATTTAATAAAGAAGATCATGTCAGTTTAAGTAACAAATACCAAAATGGTGCTTACTGCTATAAATCTGGTACTGGAGTTTGGTTTGGAGCCGTTTTTCTTAAAGTTGAGTTTGTCTTCTCTTTATCAGTATGTCTTCGATACTCTACTGAGAGTTATGAAGCATCTTAGCAGCACGGAGTAAACATTAAATTTATTTTCGTCCGTAAACAGCCACTGGTGACTGAAATTCTGAAATGTTTTCACGTTAAGGAAGAGAATGTTTGCTGGGTGCCAGCACACCCTTGGTGTGTGATGAAATAGAAGGTACGATTACTTTTCCAGCATAAAGAGACAACAGGTTTTTTTTTATCATAGCAAGTGTTAATTAAATGATAAAAATGATTACAAAACGAGACTATATTCGAGTCTTTGTTTTTATTCTGAAATTGGCGCCAAAAGGGCTCATCTTGAAAAGAACGAGCGACAAAACGGTGGAGCCAAATGATCTGCGCCCAAAAGGGCGGCGCCAAACAGTCTTGTTCCGCAACAGCCAGTACTTTGTCCCAGTACTTACTTGCATAAACTTTCTTTTCCAATTAAACTAAACGACCGAGATAAGCGACGGTAGTCTCTATAAAATGTAAAAAATGAATCATTCCTGATGGCAACACTGGTTTGTCTCAGAAGCCACATGCAACTTCGAGGTAGCAAAGGCTGGAAATGCAGTTAAACAATAAACTGTTAACGTTGATGATTTAAAATATTCTAATTCGTCAATTTTCCATTTTCCCCTGTCGAAGAGAAGTAATGCTCACTTCTGGAAAGGGACAACAAACATATATCCTTGTAATACGTCTATTTCTAGATTAGAATAAAAATGTTCTGAACGTTGTAAGAAACCAGATTTCCTTGCAGATGTCCCTGATTTTGATAATAATGCCTTTAGGTGACGGCACAACTGAACGACCTTTGCATTAAGGCAGCGGTCCATATAAAGTGTGGCTTCAAAGGGGAATTAGACAAACGGAAAGGAATTCATCAAAGCTTTAAGGGTGATTATCTAGTCTTACCACACGGCTACTCCCATGAATCCATGATAGAAATTAAATATATACACACACACATATATATATATATATATATATATATATATATATTATATATATATATATATATATATATATATATATATATATATATATATATATATAAATCCAGTCAGCAAGATATATAGACTTCAGGAGGGTCCATGATACACATGTTTAAAAAGGCCAAGTTTATTACCAGCAAAGAAACGTTTCGCACTACTCAGTGCATCATCAGTCTGTCAAAAGTAAAAGATACAATAAAATACATTATTAACATAAAAAGGAATTCACAATGTAATTAAAATTTACAAGTTAAAACAGTAAAAAGTAAAAGAGCATAAAAAGCACATAAAACAGAAAACAAAAAGAGACTACCAAAACACCAACCATCCATAAGCAGGAGAGAAGAGGGAATGACATACAATGGAGTCCAAGGCCAGACGACAACTATGCCAGATACAAAGTTGCTGAGGAAGTATTGCTATTGAGAGAGGGAACCAGTCTTTTAATATATAACGATTCTAATGTTGTTAAGTGGTCTGGGTCCCTTACATAACCAATTATTGAAAAGTGTTGTTTCAGGACTTCGGTTTTACATAATGCGGCATGATTTCTAATATTAGAGAATTCTGGCTGCTTAATTCTTTGGCCAGTGCGAAAGCTAAAACCCAAATGGCTGCAATATCTGACCTGCAGTAACCTCCGTGTCGATCCAACGTAAGAGCCCGGACATCCAGGGCATGGGAATTTATAAACCACATTGGATCGCATGAAGGACTGCAGGCGATCTTTGAAATTAAAAAATGATCCCATTGTACATGGGTTGTTAGAGATAAGTTTTACGTTAAGACGGGATTTCCTGTTCAATTATTCGTGTGAGATTTAAGGAGAATTTGGAGTCAGACATATATATATTCATACACAAATATATATGTATATATCTTCCATAATAGGCAATTCTGTTGTTTGTCTGTCTGTCTGTTTGTTTGATTGTTTGTTCCATATGCACACCCGGACTACGAGAGCTGGACAACCAAATTTTTACCATACAATCCCCCGGGAACGTTTTAGTTAAAATCCATAAATTAGAGGGCCGTTTCCAAGGGAGTTATAAACCATCTTTTTCATATCCCTCATTTTTTCCAACTTTTTGGAGTTGACAGCTTAGGGTTACCAAACTTTCACCATAGACTCACCCTCCCCCCGCCCCCAACCCGCCCCCGCCCCCCGCCTCCAGGAAGGTCTTAGTCAAAATCCGAAATTCGAGGGCCGTTTCTAAGAGGGTCATAACCCGACATTTATGCAGAAGCTTTTTCATAGGTACAAACAGGCTCCCCACAATATGGGGGCCATAATGGGGCAACCCCTTGGGAAGGAGACCTGAGGGTTTCCCACAATAATAGGGGGCAGGAGGCCTATGCCCTTTTGACTTACCGGCCAGGGGAGAAAGGGGTCATAGCCGACCTTGATAGTAGGGGGGTGCGGGCCCCTTTTTGGGAATTAGGGCCCCAAAGGTCAAAGATGGGGCTGCCTACTGCATTCAAATTTGGTATCATGAGTTACATAAATGACTACAAACGCAATTAACATCAATATCAGAGTTTATCTATAGGGTGAGTGATGAAAATCTTGCCTAAGCAACCTGTCGCAATATGTATGCACCTGCCGTTGGCCGGCAGTGCCTGGCTGAGCTGGACAGGGACTGACGTAGCATTGGCTGGGGAAAGATGTACGTCCAGGGCATTTAGAACTGAAAGCGCGTTCGATCCCATGTCCGAAGGACAGGTACAGCTCAGCTACTGATTGATATATATATATATATATATATATATATATATATATATATATATCTATATATATCACAAAATCCACGTAAGAAAGTTAGTGAAAACTGGGACTTTGAACAAATAGTTTCGTAGTTTATTCTACATTTTTAAGTTCACTGTAGAATAAACTACGAAAGTAGTTGTTCGAAACCCCAGTTTTCACTTTCCTTTTTATGTAGATTTTGTTGATATTCTCAAGCAAGTGCTCTTTCGTTCTATATATATATATATATATATATATATATATATATATATATATTTAAATATATATATATATATATATATATATATATATATATATATATTATATATATATATATGATATATATAGATATAAACTTCTAACAAGGGAATGACAACGTGGGAAGACTAGATAATTATCGTTAAAGTGTTGCTGAATTCCGTTATGTATAATTACCTTCTGAAGCCACCCTTTATATGGACTGCTGCCTTAATGCAAAGGGGAACTGCCCAGATTCATACAAAAGCTCTTCATTGGTGCATTCATCAAAATGGCCTATATCACGAAATCTGCCCACATGGAGTTGAAGTCTGTCAGGGAGATGATGACAGACAAGAGAGGAAGGGCAAAGTTTTAACAACTGACAAAGGGACAACACACCAAAAGAGGCAGATGGCCTTTGGAGGATCATTGCAAATGGAGAAACACGTAAGTCAGTATACAGTATAAGAGATAGTATCACTTAGTGTTCTCAGCCACTCGCCAAGGTATCCAGCTTCGTGATGAAGAACGGCACCAGACCAAGGGTCCATATAAGTGGTGTACAAATTGAATTCTTTGAAAAAAGCAAGTAACCCTCTCAATATAAGCTACACTAGGCATACGATAACAACTCTAAGGACATGACTTCAAGCCCTTTCGAACAAGAGACCCACCCACCAGAATTTTATGGATGTGCAAGACGAGAAACCTCCTCTAAATGACTTTAGAGACACCGAGATGGCTAAGAGAAGCTTGTGGTCGCTGAAACGGTGAGCATCTACTACAGCAACATACAATGACTTTCCAGGTGTCTTCAGACTATGTTCCCCCTGCAGTAGAAGGTCTTACAAACCTTCAGAGCTGAGGAGGGGGGGGGGGTGCCTTTAGAAGTTCCATAGAGAATAGTCCTGCTCTTTGAAAATAATTCTTTTTTTTATTTTTCCTATCGCGTGAAAACTTGATACCTGAGTAGCCAGAGTCACTGTCTGTCGTGGACCCTGGCTGATGCAGAGCAACTCATCTATTATAATGCTCCTTTTGTGTAAGTTATTCCAAAGGTTTAGTGAATTTGGTATTCGAAAATATTTATGGCTTGATATCTAAGAATGTAGAAAAAGAATTTCTTTTGAAATTTTGATGTGACAGTTATTAACACTAAATTTCTAACTAAAGCTTTTGATAAAAGAAGAGATTTCATCTGGAAATCTTAGGACTTCCTGCTTTCTACTCTAATATGCCTCTTCGCACGACTTATGAAAAAATATGTACACAGGTACAGGTCTAAAAAATTTCAAGTATTTGTACTGAAGGTGAAGATATGATCGTAAACTGTTAATATTTCTCAAGAAACTAATAAGCAGTTAATTCCTAACATGGTTGCTGAAGAAGCTTATATATAAATTTGAATTCGATAAGTAAATTACCAGTCACACGTATAGTTTCAATAAGTCAAAATGTTTGATTCACTTTGCTAGTATTTTAAATGTATTATTCCTGTAGTAATCTCATTTATCTTGTGTATATATGCAAATTTATTCTTTTATTGATTTGTATATGTGCATCATAATCCTTACTATATTATGAATGACATGATGTATATAACATACAGGATGTTGGGTTTATGTATTACTTTCATATTATAAGCGCTGTAAGCAGTAAAATAAAATACTGTGGTTATTACATACCTTACACGTATTGACAGTGGACATGATGAATGATGGTTCAAGGAATGTCCATTTATAATGCACCCATCGAGAATTTGGCGTGTATCATTGACACCACTTTTATTTATTTATTTATTTATTTATTTTGAGCATGTTTCTATAAAATACTTTCTGTAAAAAAAATGACTGTAGTAGCGAGCGTGTTTTTCTGATTTGTGCAATGCCGATGTCTTTGTGTGATACATGTGATTATCTTAACATTTAAAATTTTCCTCTATGTATATATATATATATATATATATATATATATATATATATATATGAATACTTGATCACGAAGTATATAAAACGTGATGCTATGTATAAATAAATGAAAAAGCGAGATAGCCGAGTACTTTCGGTCCTGTTCGGACCCTTTACTGAATATAAATATTCATAAATATTACCATAAAAATGTCGTTTAATATGAAATTCACTCAGCCTCGGAATATAGTACACTGAAATGGAATTGTGTTGTAAACGATCAGCCGCAAAGCGGACTCGAACCGCCTTAAGGTTGTGGAACAACGACTTTCAAGCTACTCTATCACTGGGCTATATGAAAGAGGTCCCTGGTGGCCAGGTTGAGGTCGACTGATATTGCCTCAAAGTACGAAAACTTGAATTCGACAGGTATATGTACGACAGTCTTTATTAACATATAACTCTGTAGGCATCTCAGTGGTAGCGTAGCTGAAAAGTAATTTCCCAACTATTTGGTGGTTTGAGTCCACCTGTTGGCAGATCACTCACCACTTACATATTCTCCCTCAGTGTTTTTCCGAGGATGAATGAATTTGATATTAAAAGGCATTTTGGCTTAATGCTTGCGAGCACAACAAATGTCACGGTCTATGTGACAAAAATTTATATATATATATATATATATATATATATATTATATATATATATATATATATATATATTTATACATATATTTATATTATACACACACACACACACACACACACACACACACACACACACACACACATATATATATATATATATAGATATATATATATATATATATATGAATAACTTGATCACGAAGTATATAAACGTGATGCTATGTATAAATAAAGGTTTTGTTTTTTGCCACGAAGGAAAAAATGAAAAAAACGAGTTGGCCGAGTACTTTCGGTCCTATTCGGACCTTTACTGAGGCGTACTGATTTTACAAAGAAACGCCATAGTCGAAAGAAGGCTTAATATACAAACTGACACTACTTTATTAGCCATAAGGGCGATTTTCACTCTACAGAAAGGAGGAGGAGTCATAGGCTAGCCACACCTTGAAGGATACCCGCGGTAAACAAGTGATTCTTCCAGAGAAACAGTACATTTTGAAAACAACACGGAGCATATACAATTTAATATCATGAATTTTTACACAAATTTTCCCAACAAAAATTATTATTAATGAAAAGACGAAAGAAAATATAAATATATATATATCGAACGAAGAAGAAAGAGGGAGAGAGAATATCGAACCAGAGAGAGAGAGAGAGAGAGAGAGAGAGAGAGAGAGAGAGAATTAATAATTATATACATGTGGGACTAATTTATATATGGAATTTTTTGAGAGACAACACCTCCCGAATATCACACTTATCCCCTTAAAATGGTACCGATATGTCGATGATATCTTAGTAGTCTTACCTGGTGGTATCGATGTAAATGATTTACTGTCTAAATTGAATAATTTAGTGCCATCCATAAAATTCACTGTTGAAATTGAAAATAACAATGTCATCCCTTTCCTAGATGTATTAATACATAGAGAATCTTTCCAATGCAAATTCAGTATTTATAGAAAAACCCACAAAAAAAAATAATTTAACATATGTACATTTTTATTCTGGCCACCATCTTAATATTAAAATTTCAATTTTTCTTCTATGTTCCCACGCGCTTTGCGTATCACGAGTCCACAATACTGGACCAAGAAATAGAATACATAAAAAAGATAGGAAACGATCTCTGCTACCCACCTCATTTAATTGATTTATGTTATCAAAAAGCTCATAAAAAGTTTTATAATGTTGGTATTAATGAAAAAGAAATCCCTAAAAATGTACTTAGCTTACCTTATTTTCATGGATTTGAAACCATAAAATCAATATTTAAATCGTTTAATGTTAATGTAGTCTTCTCTTATAACAATACCATTAAAGATATGCTAATTAAGAATAGTCCCGTAACAAATAACAACATCATTTACAAAATTCCTTGTAAGGATTGCCCATCGTTTTACGTTGGTCAGTCTAGTAAAAATTTATGTGTTCGGGTTAAGCAGCATATGTATTCAGTTAGAACAGCCCAGACTTCAAATGCACTGTTTATCCGCCTGAGTGAAAAATCTCATTGTATTAATTGGGGTGATACCTCGGTAATTGCTAGATCTAATGATTATGTTTCAAGAAATTTACTGGAATCGGCAATTATACAAATCACTAATAAAAACAACCTAAATCTTAGTCTGGGAATGTACCATTTGGACCCATATATTTGTAAGATGTTTATGAAGGACCTCAAAATAAATGAACAACTAATAAATTAGTCCCACATGTATATAGTTATTAATTCTCTCTCTCTCTCTCTCTCTCTCTCTCTCTCTCTGGTTCGATATTCTCTCTCCCTCTTTCTCTTGCTCGATATATATAATATATATATATATAGATATATATATATATATATATATATATATATATATATATTTATAAATTTTCTTTCGTCTTTTCATTAATAATAATTTTTGTTGGGAAAATTTGTGTAAAAATTCATGATATTAAATTGTATATGCTCCCGTGTTGTTTTCAAAATGTACTGTTTCTCTGGAAGAATCACTTGTTTACCGCGGGTATCCTTCAAGGTGTGGCTAGCCTATGACTCCTCCTCCTCTCTGTAGAGTGAAAATCGCCCTTATGGCTATATGGTAGTGTCAGTTTGTATATTAAGCCTTCTTTTCTTTTGACTTATGGTGTTCTTTGTAAAATCAGTATGCCTCAGTAAAGGGTCCGAATAGGACCGAAAGTACTCGGCCAACTCTTTTTTTCATTTTTTCCTTCGTGGCAAAAAAAACCTTTATTTATATATATATATATATATATAATATATATATATATATATATATGTGTGAATAATAATAGAATAATATATATATATAATATTAATATATTATTTAATATTATTATATATATAATATGATGTATTAATATATATATATATTTATACTATTATATATATATATTATAATGTATATAATATAAGTAAAATAATATATATAATATATAATATAATAATATTATATAATATATATATATTATATATATATATATATATATATCTCATTATCAATACAAATTTACAAGAACCATTTAATTGTATTACGTAATAACACAGCCTTATAGTGAGGATGAGGGTCTTTTCTGCCTTGCTACTTCGCCGTGTTTATAACGTCAACACTTTGTAATTGCGATACTCACATCAGTCTGAAACCTTGTTAACTGCAAGGAAGATAAAATCACTTGTGCACAACTGTATCTTTTTCACACTTTTAGTTTTTCCAAAACTAGTCCACTCAGGATTGTTTTATGACAACGCTTGTGTCCGGAAAACGAGGCTATAAACAGTCTATGGATGTCGTTTTCTCAGCGATTACAACGAAAATGACAATTTTTCCTTACTATCAGTAACGTTGGAAAAGATGATTTGTCTTGAGAAATATTTCCATATTAATGATTTATATGCATGATATATATATATATATATATATATATATATATATATATATATATATATATACTTAGCTTGATGATAAATAACAGTGCCAAGACCAGGAAGAACATTCTTTAATAAACGTGCTTTCGAGGTTTAAAACCTCATCTTCAGGCTGGAAAAAATGACAAGGATGAGAAATCACTAAAAAATTACATTAAAATGAATTGTCTTATTAAAAGCTTCAGTAAGAACATAAAATGAAACGAACCTCACATACAAACTAAAAATTAAAAATTACGAAAAAACTAAAACAAAACGCAAAACATACAAAAAGCAGAAATAAAATAAAATAATATGAAAGGTAAACAAACCACACTCAAAATAACGACCCACTTTGCGTACCTACTATGAAACTATATGATAGCTAGTTAAATACCGACGAGTTGTTGTTCAATTCCGGTTTCATTTTCTTAATAAACAGCGACTCTGAAATTAAAAGGTCCACTCTATTTATTTATCATCAAGCTAAGATTTCCAAGTAGCCGCCAATTACTACTATATATATATATATATATATATATATATATATATATATATATATAAAATATATATATATAATATATATAGAGAGAGGAGAGAGAGAGAGAGAGAGAGAGAGAGAGAGAGAGAGCAATGAAATAGGTCAGTGGAGAATTGGGAATAACTGCGTATTAATATTAACATTAAAATTCATATTACGTTATTAATCATTTAAGAGTTAATATCATAAACTAGCAAGAACTGGTCATTCAAATGAAAAAAATGGGAAAATTTTTGTGCCTAGAGTAATACGACCTTCTCCCACAACGACTCTTACATAGTAGATATGAGTCATGTGGATATTAACGAGGAAGTTCTCACTTCTGCCATATGGCGTTCATCTAGTTCTTGAAGCTGTGACGCCTGTTTCCATAAAACGATTGATCAATCAAGAGACCTGATTCTCGTTTTTCTTTTTTAGGTGAAGCATATCATTCATGAATTTTTTTTAAATGGCAACTACGATTTCCAGAAGAAACCTGGCTTTTATCTATAGTTAATTATGAATCAACGTACAGAAAATGATAGACAGCCACTCCTGGTGTAAGAACCATTAACATTAGAAGGGTGTAAATATTCAGCACAACAAGACGGTAATTTTCTGAACAATTAAAGTGGTTCAGAATGTGATGATGTGGGGAACTGGGTATATTATAGCATTTTAGGTTGCTAATTTGGAATGTGATTTCAAAAGAAAATCTATAATAAATGAGTAAGAAAATAAACTGACAAAAATACATGAGGTTACTAACACATCATACATTCTTCATCGGTATCGGAACAATTACTTTTCTAACGATAGACTAAAACCCAGGCGGAGTTTGTCCAGGAAATTTCAACATCGAAATACTATGAATGATTATAAGGATGACTAAGAAACTGGTTGAGGTTATTCATTCCTAACTCACTTGAAAAAGGACTTGAGTGTTTTACACCTGTTAAGTAAAGGACGTAGAGGACTCCCATGGACCTCTCCAGGTTTGTCGACTCAGCAAATCAAGTAAAGGAAGCAGAGGACTGAGAGCGACCAGAGAAGGACGCAAGACCCGACGAAGGATCTGAGGAACCAGCAGGCTTTGCTGAAGATACGATATCAATATGATGGAACCTCAGGACGGCGAAAGGGAAGCATGAGTAGTAAAACGAAGAACTAGACTGCGAACTAATGAGTTACACAAAACTTTCAGACCTCTTGCATATTTGAGAGGAACCCCGACGAATTGTTAATGCAGACCACTAAAGCTAATCATGTAATGACAACAAACATATGCTGTCGGTAATTTTGGCAAGATAATTTGAAGTGTATATTAGCTTTGGGGGTTATCTGAATGTACGCAGAAGGTCTCTTATTCCATTCATTATATAAATAAGATAGGATGTAAAATAAAATACCTACATGTGCACATTTGCTAAATATGTACATCTTAAAATTTTAGCCTTACTCTAACGAGTCGTTGATAATGCATTCACAAAACATGTTGATCTTCAAGAATTTGAGCTTCTTTGAGGCAGAAATACTTATTCGCAAACAATAACGCCTCGTGAGAATCGATTCTATTCGAAGTGAAAATATAACAAATATTCAGTGCAATGCAAAATTAATATAAGCGACCTTATTCTACTCGGTATGGAAAGTTTTAAAATATTTCAGGTTTTAAAGCATTTCAAGTTAAATTCTTAACCTGGAAGGCGTCATTGCTGTAAATCAGCGATCCCAGCTTTCAGGTAAAGAATTCAAGAGGAAAAGGTCAAAACATCAGTAAAGAGGCGACAGAAATTATGACTGCTAATAAATCGCAATGAGTGACATGTTTATTCAAATGTGGCAATAAATGCAATAATGAGTGTCTTTAAAATTTGAGACGGTAATTTAAACGCCGACGATGAGAAAAGAAATAATTATCCTAATTGTGCTCGACTGGGAATGACTTCAGACGTAAATATCTCCACTTCGGAGAACCGTGTGATTTGGACATCTGCCACAAGTAATGCGGACATTTGCATGACATCTGTTACTCCGAAACCGATGGCTAAATTAACTAATAAACCTTGACAAGCGTGTTTCTAGTTTTTCGCCAATAATGAGAGACAAATGTATGTATTTAGAAATATGTAGCATGATATATATATATATATATATATATATATATATATATATATATATATATATATATATATATTAAGCGTGCTAATTTTATATACGCAAACATATTAATAATGCAAGGACAGGTGCAAAAACACACACTCATATACTATATATCTATATAATATATATATATATACATATTATATATATATATTATATATATAGATATAAATATATAGGATACGTATATATTATACATATATATATATAATATATACTATATATATATATATCTATATATATATATATATATTATATATATATATATATATATATATATATATATATATATATATATATATATATATAAAGATCGTTCAATGTATGGGTTTGTCTGCCGATGTAATGCTATCGCGCACGTCTCTTCTAGAGATGATGCCATGGCTTCCCGAGACAAAATTTTTGTTCAGACTGAAATCGGTGCGGAGATCGTTCATTCTGTCTGAAATGTTTGTGTGTCTGTGTGTCAATAACGACAATCGTTCATATAATCGTTCATTGTATGGGACCCTTCAGAGCGCCACGATGAGGATAGTCACTTGAGAGCGAGAGGCTTTCTTAAAAGAAATGGTGACTTGCAATTTTCAGTCAAGTTTTTTTAAAGTTATCTAAACAATTTTGATGGTGTCAGGTGTTAAAACTGTTATAGTCTGCTTGGGTTGAGTTCATGTCTCTTAAGATTTTTTTCAGCAAAAGTTCCGTTTTGTGCAAATTATTCAAAGCTATATTCCCGGCATGGATAGTGATAATGCCAAGTTTTGTGCTTCCATTAAACGTTGCTAATCTATGAAGCACTCGTGATACACACACACACACATACATACATATCAATTCAAGCTACAAATGTCCTTTAGTATCTAAATTCACTTTACCTCCCAAATGATATATTTTCATATATGTACCGAAGGGGAATTTTTAAGTTGATAATAATTTCGTCCCCCATGGGATCAGCCAACAGAGACGCTTATAGCGTCTCTGTTGGCTGATTGGATAGCGTCACTGACTGTCCTGATTTCGTCCCCGTCCACCTGGACGGTGGTTCGATCCCATGGGGGGACGAAATTATTATCAACTTAAAAATTCCCCTTAGGTACATATATGAAAATATATCATTTGGGAGGTAAAGTGAATTTAGATATTAAAGGACATTTGTAGCTTGAATTGATATATAAATGGATCACGGTTCGATGTGATAATTATTCACATACATACATATATGTATATATATATATATATATATATATATATATGTATATATATATCTATATATATATATATAGTATATATATACAATTATATACATATATACACACACTATATATATATATACATATATACTATATTATATACATATAAGTATGTATGTGTGTGTGTGTGTGTCACAAGTGCTTCATAGATTAGCAACGTTTAATGGAAGCACAAAACTTGGCATTATCACTATCCATGCCGGGAATATAGCTTTGAATAATTTGCACAAAACGGAACTTTTGCTGAAAAAAATCTTAAGAGACATGAACTCAACCCAAGCAGACTATAACAGTTTTAACACCTGACACCATCAAAATTGTTTAGATAACTTTAAAAAAACTTGACTGAAAATTGCAAGTCACCATTTCTTTTAAGAAAGCCTCTCGCTCTCAAGTGACTATCCTCATCGTGGCGCTCTGAAGGGTCCCATACAATGAACGATTATATGAACGATTGTCGTTATTGACACACAGACACACAAACATTTCAGACAGAATGAACGATCTCCGCACCGATTTCAGTCTGAACAAAAATCTTGTCTCGGGAAGACATGGCATCATCTCTAGAAGAGACGTGCGGGATAGAATTACATCGGCAGACAAACCCATACATTGAACGACCTGTGTATGCTAGACTTCAGTGGCAAGCCAGCAACCTGGTCGTGACAGATTTCCGCTGAGATCGCTCAGACCACGAGACTCCGCCCACTTTTGCATTCAAACAACCCCATACACAATGTTTTTGCGAACGATACAGAGGAAAAGCCGTTCCAAATCGCCATTGCCGAGACATTCGAGCATCATGTTCTGGAGAAGTCAAAGAAGCAGCAAGCAGTCTTCGTCACAGTGGCCGGGGTTGAGCAGCCAAAAAAATCCATGTGACAAACTTGTTTATTTGTTTGTATGGTGTTTTTACGTTGCATGGAACCAGTGGTTATTCAGCAACGGGACCAACGGCTTTACGTGACTTACAAACCACGTCGAGAGTGAACTTCTCTCACCAGAAATACGCATCTCTCATCCCTCAAAGGAATGTACAAGGATCGAACTCGCGACGAACATCTGTGCCCAATTCCTAAATACCGACGGCGTCAATAACCTCGTCGTTGCGACGCCAGCAAGTACTAATTAATCAATCAATCCTAGATAGCAAAGGCTGTCCCCATCTTCCTGGTATGTTAATGCATACCAGAAATTTTATGCCATCTTAAAGGATGCACCGATTAAATTTTTTTTTTTTTTTTTATTTCTATAATGGTGAGAGCAAACCAAATGATAGTAACGAAAAATGACATATATAAATGATATGGGTAATTTGAAAGTAATAAAGGATTTTCTCTATAACAATATAACTTTAGGTATTTGCTTGATACAAAGATACTCCGAAGTCCAAATGAGAGAGAGAGAGAGAGAGAGAGAGAGAGAGAGAGAGAGAGAGAGAGAGAGAGAGTAATAATAATAATAATTATAATAAGCTTTATTTCCTATATTTACATTGACTATTCTGTATCTTACAAGGATAAAATGTATTTCAATGCATGGGTTACATTTCATACTACTCACACTTTACAATATACAACAAACCTGATTGAACATCTTGAAAATACAAAATGAAACGTGGCCCTGCAATACATAATATAGTAGTATGTATAACTTTATTTACATGTGTAAATTACATAGGCATCATCATGATTTAGAAAGTTGCACTCCTATTGGTACAATTCTGGAAATGCAGTGATATTTCAGTATAAAGAGTTATCAACCTACTGGCAAAATATGTTTCTTCAGCGCTGGTTTGAAAGAACTGAAATTAACTATTGTTTTTATACCTGTTGGTAGCTTATTCTAAACTAAAGGACCCTGCACAGCGAACGATCTTATACCGAGTTCGGTATTTGTCCTTGGAATGTAAAGGTCGTTGCTATTTCTTGTGTTCCTGTCACTTCTAAATCCGACAAATGTCAGAGAAGTCCATTTTGGTAATAAATGATTTAGTAATATTTTATAAACTAATAGACATAGGTCGTACCGTATTCTTTGTTCTGTATTTAGCCCTTCTAATTTCTTTAAAGTTGGGGTTACATGATCATATTTCTTTGCCTTCCCATCAGTCACTTTTGCCGCAAAATTTTGGAGTTTTTGTATTCGATGTTGCTGTTGTTGAGACGTGGTGCCCCATCAAACAGTAGTTTACTATACTTAACGCAAGATACTGAACGACCATTTTGCACATTTCAGTATCAAATCTGGGTTTTACTTTGTTTAGGTAAATTAGTGTTCCATTCACTTTCCTACTGACTTCATTTATATGAGCCTCAAAAAGTAAACTCTAAGGTTGTTTACATGGCCAGTTTTTTTTAATGGTATGGCCATTAAAATTCATAACTATATTATCAGGAATTTGAGAAATGTATTGTTTGAGCCAAGGAAAATATGTTGAATTTTTTATTCGTTTACAGTTAATCCATTAGTTTGGAAATAATATTTGCCATTTTCTAAGATAATTTCCGATCTTGAAATTAACATTTGTAATTTTTCTTTGGTTCCGGTGATTAGGATTTGACTGTCATTTGCATACTGTATTAAGAGACAATCCTGTAATGAAGCAGACATGTCATTGATATGGATTAAGAGAAGAATTGGTCCTAATATTGATCATTGTTGGACCCAAAATTGTACTGGCTTAGAGGAAGATATTACATCGTCTATTCTTACTGACTGTTTCCGATTTTCCAAATAATTTTTGAACCAAAACGGGTCCAGTTTTATTTTATATATTTACTAAGCAGGACATCATGGCTATTGCTATCAAATGCTTTAGAGAGATCCAACAATATAAGAAAAGGGATCTTTTTTTCGCCTATGTTACTATACATTTTTTCTGTTATCTTCATCGATGCAGTTTCGGTTGATATATGTGGTCTAAAACCGTGCTAGGTTTGTGATGGTAAGTTATTTTCTTCAAGATATTGCATGAGATGAACTGAAACTATGTTTCTAATATTTTAGATAAGACTGGTAAAAGTGATATAGGCCGATAATTTCCGACTGCATCTGTTCACTGTTCTTGAAAAATGAAACTACCTGAGATAGTTTGCAGCAGCCGGGGTAGAAACCAGTAACAATGGAGGTGTTTACTATAACGGTTAGGTAAAAATGATCACGGGTAAGGCATCTCCTATGAAACTGAGAGAGATACCATCAGATCCAAATGCTTTTGAGTCATTCAAATCCCTCACTATCAAGACAACTGTATCTACGTACGCCAACGCGTTGGGGCCTGAACAGGTTATTAGCCATACCTTGAGGTATAATAGTATCTAAAATGGGCAGATTATTATTTGCATTCAAGGGGTGTTGAGAATTTTCGAAGGCCAGTCGACTTACATTTGCAAAATAGTCGTTAAATTTTCTGCTTTATGTTTCTTATCTTTATAATCATGGGTGCTTACGGTACTGTTTGTGGCAGGGATCTTTTCATGAACAATTTTCCATTTAGTGGACAAATTACCGTGACAGTTTTTAAAATTATCTTTAAAATGTTTTGCCTTCATTGTTTTAATAAAGTGACTGTAATTTTTTATGGTTTTTATAAGCATTTCTTAATTCTAATTTTAATGTCCCCCTTTTGCCTCTTTCATGCAATTCATCTCTTGCTTTCTTTTGTATTTTAAGGTCATGACTTATCCAAGGAGACGGGGACCGGGTAAAATTACTTTTGTTACAGATGGGTCAGACTCATTTAAACTAAAAGAAAAAAATACTAGGAAATATAGAAACTTGAATATTTACATTGTCAGTATTTAAAATTGTATTAAGGTCAGGGGGTTCTATTTAACAGGCTATCACAGAACGTATTTTGACTATAGTGCCTTAAACAACAAAATGTTATAGTTACAGGCTGCCTTTTTGGTTTTGAAATATCAATTTGTAGTGTTACCATCTCATGATCAGGGAACTACTTCAGCTTGGGAAATCATTTCTGACCTGTTTGTAATGATAACATCTAGCAATGGTGAGCTTATACTTGTAATTCTTGTAGGTTTATTGATGGCCTGATGTAGGTGTAATTGGTGTATAATTTTACTTAATTTACTATTAGAGGATAACAAACCATCGTTAGCGTTACCTACTATGAGATTCAGGGCCTCTGTAACACTGTTTTTTCGCAATAACTTTTTATCTATGCATTTCATAAATATAACGCTTATCAGAATACACATTATATGTACACATAAATTTTGCCTGCATTCTGCATTACGTAGGTTGAATAAATTTGGTACTTACAATGTAAAAGTGACTTTTTTTGAAGACGGGCCAACTTACTCAGAGAAAAGGTTTCGAACGCACTCGTTACGTAACTTATGACAGCATTTCTTCCCTCTTTCTCGATGGATGATTGGCTATACGTAACGAAGGCTATACCTCTGGCAACAATGACAAACAAATTTAAATACAAGCAAAGCAGCACACCTTTATGAACTCTGAAACCTCTCCACTGATAATTGTCATAATGAACAAACCAACAAAATATGTTAATAAATACAAAAACACTTCGATTATTAGAGTAACTCCCATAATAAGTTTCCTAAGAAATTACAGTCTACTTTATTGGTCACAGTCAGATTGACAAGATGTAGGGAATAGTTGGTAATTTTCAAAAACATTGTAGACAAGCTTGATTTGATAACTGCTATATCCAATGTCAAGCAATTTTTATTTATTGGCTATCTACCTATTTACTGAAAAAAATAGCCGGTACCGTATTTTGGCTTTAAACCTTCACCAGTAATTATCGTCAGAATGATAACTTCATGAGGCTCCACCCCCTTTGGTCTCGTTATAATTCAGGATAACACTGAAGGCTATCATGGGCATGGTTGGATTACAAAATTTAACCTCTGGCTATAAAAACTCATTTCTCGAGTAGTTGTAAGAAGTGCTAAATGATCCTCAAGGATCCCAGCAGTTGGCCTAAACGTTTAATTCATGTATATTACGCATATACTGTTGCGGCACTACTGCTACAGTAGTATTACTACGCTAGCACAGATACCCCACCCACATCTATGTATCGTTCCGCCATTCATAAAGTCTTTGGGTTTCAGAGCCGATGGAACAAGGAGAATGATTTTCTGTCTAGTGGATGGGCGGGCCAACATTTCGTCACAAGGTGTTTACTTTGCTTACGTAATGAATGTTATTCGACTCTTGGCTCGTAATCATTGGCCATGGCGTCGGCTAGATAATTTTTACTCTATGAAAATTAAAACTATCTGGTTTAGGTTATTGATAATGCTGACAAAATTTATGTGGTTGTAAAATGTACAAAAGTCAACTTTCAGCTACATCCGATGCTTTGACAAGGAGCAAAGTCCAAAAAACCGTGTTACAGAGGCCCTGAATCTCATAGTAGTACAAAAAGTGGCTTTCCACTTAAGGAAACAAAGGAGACTAAAGCTTTAGGATGGCGGTAAACAAGCTAAAATGAATGATGGGAGCTTTAAGTGTTGTAGTTATCCAGACATCTCTGCTCCTACAACTCTATCAACATTTAGGGGAATTTTGGTAACTTTTAAATTATCTCGAACATAGATACAAGTTCCTCCTCCTCTTCCCTGGTCGCAATGATACAGATTAAAATTTGAAATGTTTACAAAAACTGTCTCGTATAAGTGAAACATGCTAGATTCGGGGAATATAGCATTCTTTCATTTATACAAAGAATGTCCATTTTTCTTTCTTTTATTAACAACAATTCTACTTTATCAAAATGCGATGATAAAGACTGGGCATTTATATGTTTTATAGTTTGCAGATTTCTCACATATCTGTAATAGCGATCTTCACTGTACCTTCTGAAGTGCCATCTTCCTGGTCGTTATCCTTTGGAGCAGCGAGAGCATAATCGACTTTCGTGGCCTAAACCACGGCAGCGACTGAACTGAATTCTGTGGTCGTGATGACATGATCTTTGATTGTGGTTATATTCACCACAATGATAACATCCGGGACGGGATTGATAATGTTGTTTTTGTCCGTAATTTTTGTCATCATCTTGACGATACTTCTTCAATGATTCATCTCTCCACGCTGATCTTCCCTGTAGTTATTATACGATCCCGATTTGTGGTCTTGTATTCAATTCCACCGGCGCGGTGTCCAGTAACTGATTCCCTGCGTGTATTTATGATACGAGGGCCTGCTTGCTGATGAATAGTGCTACGTTCTTTTGTTCCTATCCTCTCATGTGATCTCTTAACGTCCTTCCAGTTATCACAGAGGTTAAAATGCTGGCATTTCTTGCTAAAAGGCTCGAGTAGCCTAATTGCACCACACCTATTTAAGATAATTCCAGGGTTTCCATTGGCTTGGTGAAAACACATTTCGTCTGTTTCTCCAGTAGCTAGTTTGAAAGACGACTCACAGTTTATATCTAATATACCATTGGCAAAACACCATTCACTTAGTTGGTTATTAGGGTAGTTAATCATGTCCTGATATTCGTCTACACGAAGGTTCGGAAACAGCTGACATGCTGATTTCCATATTTTCATTAACGTTCTTAAGCTCCATAAGGAGACTATTCAAGTTGTCCAGGATGTTTGACGATGCTGTTTCATCCAAAATATCATATGTAGATACCGCAGACGAAAATGCTTCTTGCACGTGTCCAGTTTTCAGTCTTCAGATACCCAACTCCGTATAAGGTCTATACTGGCACCGCTTATTGTTCTTACAAAGGTTTTTTTTTGCCAAGATCGGTTGAGTATTTGTTGCTTAATTAAGAAGTTTGTATCACCCTGTAACAGTGCAGTTACATCTTCCGTCTGTGTTGCAGTTCCGAGTGAAGGATTATCCAAAGTTAGTCCCCTGTCCGTTTGTATATACTCTTCGATGTTGGTTATAGTGACGTTAGCAGACTTAAAAAGTTCATTTTGAGAGAGAGGAGAGAGAGAGAGAGAGAGAGAGAGAGAGAGAGAGAGAGAATAAAAAATTAAGGATATTTAGTTTCACCAGACCACTGAGCTGATGAACAGCACTCCTAGGGCTGGCCCGAAGAATTAGATATTTTTAAGTGGCTAGGAACCAATTACCTAGCAACTGGACCTACAGCTAAGGGTGGGATCCGACCCACACTATATAGAGAAATGAATCTCTAATCACCAGAAATAAATTCCTCTGATTCCACGTTGGCAGAGCGGGGAGTCGAACTCGCGACTACCAACTCAGTAGGCGAGCACGTAAACCACTCGTCCAACGAGGAACTGAGAGAGAGAGAGAGAGAGAGAGAGAGAGAGAGAGAGAATGAATCTTTTCTAAAAGTTAACTATAACAACAATTACTTCCTCCTGGATGCTACATTTTTGAGAGCTTTCACAAAATATGCAATTAAACTGAAATCTGGTTCATTTTGTGGAGGGATGTAACTCATTGAGAGCTTTGGTTGAAGGAGGCGAGTTTAGGTCTATGATTTCGATACCATAAATGCTGAAACGCCACATCTCATAGGCAACTGACTCCAATCGGCTTTTGTACAGAATGATTTCCATGATTAGTTTTAGTCTTACACCTAACGAGACTTTTCCTTACTCTGATTCTTGACAAGAAGTTCCTATTCCAAATATGCAATTTCCTCTGGTGCTCAGCTTCAGTTGTAATAAGGTTTCTTTCCAGTTGTAATTCATTATTTTCTCTGGAATACAGATTCCCAACTCTGAAACTACCTCTTCATTCTCTGGATCTGGAAGAGTAGAAGTATTCCATCATCATGTACTCAACAGTATTTAGGGACGAAAATGATAGAATTCCTTAGAATGCTGAAAGCCTCTTGATCAGACAAAATTTTTTGTATCGACCAAAATACCAAAAGATTTACATCGTTAACTTTGGAACGAATATTTGTTACATAGACAGCTAAAATAATCCCATTTGAACCTGAGACTTTCTCGACCCATAAGCGATTCTTTTCGGTCAAAGTTATCTCTGTAACAGTCTGCGATATTTGAGGGCTTGAGCATCAGATATATAAATCATCTTGATGTGGTTGGAATGTTCCGTGAAAATATAAAATCGAAAGACTTCTGAGTGAAAATAAGAATGCTTAAGGTTATGGTTTGAAACTAAATATTCTGTGACCTCATGCACCACTACTCCTAAGTTAAGCAAAGTTTTTCACGGTGAAGAAAACGTTTGAGTTGTACCACACAGTCTGTCACTAAAGCCAACTTCAACTCCTAACATTGCTGTGCACAGTCCCAAAAGACATCCCAAATTCTGACATCTCTCTTGAAGAATTAATCCTCTTCATTTTTTTATGCAAATGCCAACAAAACAGATCCAATCATCCCTCTTCTGATCGTGGGAAATGGGTGGGGATGTATAGAGTGGAAGGATAGGACTGAAAGGGTGGGAGAGTGGCATGAATGGGGTGGTATGAAGGTATATGATGGCAAAACTGAGGTTATATCGTCTAGGAAGCTATAAAAGGATACACAATAAAAAAAGGTCAAGATTTAAAATAACAAAATGATTTTCAACTAATTTGATCTTTAAATCAGAAGGGAGGGTGTCAAGTGGAGGTTGAAAGTGTGATAAAAGCAGCCTGAGGAAATGGAGGGAGGTGGCAGGGGTAGTGTGTCACAAGAGACTAAAAGATAAAGTGAAAATAAAGATCTACTTCACTGCAAACAGACCAGTGATCATGTATGGATCAGATCCGTGTGTGGAGAAGAAAAAAGGAACGGAAGATGGAGTGAACACAAATGAGGATGCCGGAGTGGTTTTTTCGATCTAGCTGCTTGAGAGAGAGAGAGAGACAGACAGACAGACAGACAGAGAGAGAGAGAGAGAGAGAGAGAGAGAGAGAGAGAGAGACAGAGAGAGAGAGAGAGAGAGAGAGAGAGAGAGAGACAGACAGACAGACAGAGAGAGAGAGAGAGAGAGAGAGAGAGAGAGAGAGAGAGAGATGTCGGGGTTGTAACAATTACGGATAAAATAAGAGGCGAGACTGAATTGGTTTCGGCATAGAGAAAGAATGAGTGAGGAGGAAGGGCTGAAGGGGGCTTGGGTGTAACCTGTTAGGCACACAGTGTCAATAAGAGGGCAGGAGATTAGATGTTGTGATACAGTGAGTGAGAATTTGGAGATGTCTAGCAGTGGAAGATGCTTTTGTTAGAAATATCTGTAAATGATGCATCAAGGATCACATATCAGCTTAGGGGGATAAAAAAGGAGTCATTCACCTTTGTGAAAATTCTAATAAACCCTTTGTTTTCATCATAAAAAACCTGTAATCATCTTCACTAACTTAATATAACTATCACTATCATATATAACCGAACTGTTCTTTTCCTGTCATGACTTCAGTCATTAATTCCGTTTCACTTTCTCAAACAAAATCCTAACCTACAACTAGTGGTAAACAATTTAATGCTGTGCCCTATAATCTTTATTTTCCCTCCTATCACCTTTACCTTTTTACTAATGAACAATGCATCTCATCTATTCCTTCAGAATCTTTCCTTCATGCAGACATACTCTGGCGAGCCCGTCGATCATGCTATAACCACCATACTGCAACATCTCACTTGTAATCTCGAGCACTCATGGAGTCATTACATTCCTGCACTCTTATAAGCACTATTCCTACCAAACTATAAGCAAAAACAATACACGTTAATCACATGATACCATCATGGAATTTTACAGTCCTTGCCTACTCCTTGATTCTTCGTTTCTAAACCTAAATCGTATACCTTACATTTTTTCATATGCTCTTATTTTACTTTTTCTCATCAAACGAACATGTCTTAGTTGTATGTACAAATACATTTTCTTTCTCTCCTCATTCTTCACTTGAACTTTAATGCATCTTGACCTTCACTTCAACCAAGTGAAGATCATAAATATTTCAAGCTATTCTTCATCTTACATGTACTGCCAACTCACTTAAGCTATTTTTTTAACACTTCTCTTTTTCAGGCACGGATTGATATTCTTTGAAACAACATACTTCTCAACAGTGAAGCCCTTTTTCCCAAAAGATTCTCTATTCTCGTTGACTCCATGAACTTCATACCTACCAATAACAATATTTCATTAACTCAGCAAAATCGCTCTTCTATTATCGACATCCAACCTGGCACCAAATCAAACTTTCAATACTTTCGTGTTGACTATTACTACTACTACAACTTTCAATCCTGCAACACTTAATAAACCATAGAATCCTTGAACTAACACATTTATATTCTTTTACCATCCTCAGTGCATTCCTGACACCATTACCCCTTCCATATCTTTATCTCTTCCTGTTACCCCATACATAAGTGTTCTTTCTCCTTCCATTCCAGAATGCACAGCTGTTTCACCTTTGACAATTTCACGACATCCGGCTTTCTCAAGGTATCATGTTGCAAACACTGTGCTCCTGGCTATGTGACGACCTCACTACACAAAGAGGAAAGAATGGTGTCATTTGCTTTTTCAGGATTAGCACAGAAATGCAAAGCACAGCTGCCATTTACCCCAGGGTTAATACTTTTGTGTTCAGTTACTCAGATACCACAGGATTAGAGTTACTAATGTTTACTGGAAAGAGGAACCGAAAAGTGCATTCCTGATACCTTACAGGGAGTGTGATGAAACTTATGAAGATTTCAAAGGGAAAAGCCTGTCCCAAAGATAAACTAAACACCAAAAATCAGTAAGATGCAATCATGAATTTCTGTTATTGTTATTACGAAAGCAGTACCAACCACAGTATAGAATGGGATGCATCAAAAATTGAAACCAGGTAAGATCAAGCCTGTTTATAACTGTACCCTGTTTTAAAGATGAACACTCCTTCTTAAACAGTCATATTCAAAATTGCCTGTGATTTAGGGATTTCCTCCTGTACAGGCATTTTACTTGTGCAGTTTGAAAAGGGTTAGAAAGATTACCCAAAATATAACCCTTTTCTCTTCTTTATTTATGACACACATAACACACCCACACACATATTCAGATGTACATATAGTGTGTATAATATAATTATATATATATATTATTATAATATATATCTATATATATATATATTATATATATATATATATATATATATTATATATATGTATATATATATATATATATATAACTAATAATCATATATATATATATAATATATATATATATATATATATATATATATATACATATATATTAGATAATATGTTTGTGGATAAAGTATATAATATGTACGAATAATATGCAAGTTTATAAGGCATTCTTTAATCTAGAATAATCAAAACAGTTATCAGCCACACTAGGCTCCTTCCTGGCGAAAGTAAATATAAGTGCAGAGAAGCAATAAAAACAGTTATCTCTGACATAAAGATCACCGCATTTGTAAGGCTGGCTGCTCACAAAATGTGAAAAGTGATAAGACGAATTTATGACAACTAAAATTCATATTCACAGTAGAGGTTATTGTAATCACAGCAGATTCTACAATGTTGAGTTCTTAAAATTTTTTTTTTCATATACAATATTTCAAAGGTAATCCAAAAGATTTGAAAAGACCCAGAGGTCCAATATAATTGAGGTAAACCCTCTCCTAGGGAAGGTCGGATATGTGAATTTACACACGCACACACACACACACACACACACAAATATATATATATATATATATATATATATATATATATATATATATATATATATATATATATCCAATGTAGCACGAAGGAACACATGCTTGAGAATATCTTGAAATCCAGGGTAGAAAGATGGGTGAAACTGGGGACTTGGAACAAGTACTTTCGTTGGAATCCATTTTTATTGAAGCCACGTCAACGGGGAATATAAATCTCCACCCTCGATTAGCTCTTGATCCTCTTTCCATGTCAAAGAACATTCTGCCAAGATTAACAAACTGTAACCCCGT
>NC_087200.1:104271385-104278885 GCF_015104395.2 Macrobrachium nipponense | reverse complement strand
CTAAATAATGGCACATATCAACATGAGTACCCTTTTCACCTCTATTGCTTATCTCCGCCTTTCTTACCCTTTTATTTCTTCTAAAGTTGAGCAGTTCATGGCTTTTGCTTCCATCATTTTTTCTACTTGAATTCAACACCGACACTTTGTTTCCACACGAGACATTTGGCTCAGCGATCCTTTTCTACATTCTCACTTCGTCTCCGTTGACACTTGGAGGGGTCTCATAATATTTTGCACATACCCATCTACCTTATTTGCTTCACTATATTGCGACTCATCTCTCGTCTCATCATACCATAATTCAATTTAATTATCCAAAAACCCGCTTCCATTTTTCTATGCTTTAGAGTGATATCCGTTGTTCAATCGTTCTCGTTTCCATTTACATTTTTAACCTTATTCTTTCAGAAACTTACTGTCCAGTACCACATCTTGCAAACACTTTTCACTGGTCTCTTAAGCTTCTCTTCACTATCCCCACATCAGTCCTAAATAATCAGTGAACATCAGCCACTCCAGCAGATGAGTCCTAAATCATTAGTGAACATCAACCACTCCAAACCCCATTGCTCCCATTTTCTTATCCTACCATATATCCTCAAAAGCGTCCATGTTGCCTCTCTATCTGTTTTTTCATAACTTCATGGTAGGCCTATATATACCACAATCAACTATTCACCTTATCTTCAAACACTTGACCCACTCACCCTTTTCCTTTTTTAAACTTAGGCTCTTCTTCCCTTTAAATCCTGACTTTTGTTTTATTTTTTCATCAAAATTCAACCTTACTAATTACTGGCTGCTCTTTACCAATTCGTCTGTCAGCTACCTTACTTTTCCCATCTAAATGATACCCTACCTGCCACAAGAGACTACAGGAACAAGATCTCTTTATAACATAAGGCAAGCTTTATCAACATTAACTATATACCTTCACTAGCGTACCACGTAATGTCATTATCCTTTTAGTCTCCTCTGTTACCTAGGCCTTTAGAATAGGGAACAGTTATACCTTCCACAAATTTCATTGGTGCTTTTTGTTTACCCAGATATACCTTTCACAAGCTGAACAGCTATCGAATAACACATTCAACACTGAAAAGTAGCAGGTTACTTGTGATCCGACCAGCTATTGGTTTCTTTCCATTCTTAACCTTAATCACCCTCGTTGTATTCATAGTAACTCCTACAAGCATTCCCTAGCTTACACCAATCCGTCTCACTCTTGCATCATTGAGCTTTTTTAGGTCTTCGGTTTTACACATTCAACAAATCCTAAACTAACAAATGACTCTACCAAATTAGGAATTAATAAGCTCAGAGAGCATCTTATCTTTCGTATTTTACAGTGAACTTCATTTGCCCTTTAACTTCTCTCTCTGTAACTAAACCCTTATAGACAACTTATTCTATCTACAGTCCTTTGCTGCCTTTTTTATATTAAATGCCTGAATATTTTCCTCTAAACCTTCTTCTTAACCAAAGTATCCATCTTCCTGAGTTCCTTACATGATCTCCCCTTTTGTCTTGAAATTATCTGTCATAGAATCCCGTTTCCCTATTACTAAACTTTTTACTTTATCATACAAACAGTGACTGCTTTTTTTTTTTTATTCCATTTTACATCTTCCTAAAATAATAAATTCCCCTTGCTGATTTGATGACTAGATCCTGTGATTTTTTATGTTCTTCATGTATTCTATTTTCGTCCCTTTTACCAATTCCACTTTTCATTGTTACACCCATTTTTCCTAATGTGCCGCCCTTATTTGTTCTCATCGAACTCACTACCCTTGATTACTGTAATGGTATATTTCCAACCCTTTCCCTCCAAGTTACGCTTCCACCTATCCTATGTTGCATGCAATCAAGCAATGCTCGAGCACTGCTCAAGCAACTCCTTTTCTCACGATTCTACCCATAAACTTGTTCTCCCGTCTACTCTGCCCCAAATAAATACTCTGATCAAATCTGTCTTCCCTATTTCCTCTCACCCAGGTAGACTTGCAAATCTATTTCTTTGTAAACCTGGTATAACAAAAATCAAGCTCCATTCCAGACACATCTTTGAAAGATTCTTCAATCTTCCATTCATTCAAGGAACTCCATATCTGTCCAAAATAACATGTTTCTGTTACCTACCTTATAATTCAAATCAATATTTTACCTATTTGAAGGAGTATTAGTTTAAAAAATTCTTTAATCTATTTCACATAATCTTTCCACAGAAATTCCTGTTTTTTTTTTGCTAGACTTTTAGTCTCCTTATTCTGTGGATCACCTTCTGTCCCATCTAACAGTCCTCCCTTAAATTTGCTTCTAAACATCTATAGAAAGCCTTACATACCTTTTTACAAAATCTGTCTCAATCTTACTGTCTTCCATTGATTCTTATTGCCTCGCTCTTTATCACAATCATCTTGAAATTTCTCTTCTGACTTATTTTCTCTCTCACCTACTAGCACTGTATCATCAGCCATTATCATCCACGATGAACTCTATCACTGAATCGCTCTCTTACAAATTTGGGCTGCATCTGTCTTTCTTTATCTTCTCTCATCACGCCATGATTCACCGTTGTCTTTAAGTCACCGTTTATTAAAGTCCTATATATTCTAAAATATATTTACATTTTACACTATATATATGTATATATATGTATGTATGTATGTATAAAGTTCATTTATATTAAATCTACAACATTTATTTATATTATGTAAAATTCACTCTGCGACTGAAATAATACCGAATGGGAATTATGATAGATAAACGATAGTCACCTGATCGGGTTGATCCACCAACGGTAACTAGTATATATCTGAACTCAAAGTCGAGTGATCTATCAACCGGGCTGTCAAGAGAGAGATATGCCAAGTGCATACCGACTCCGCCGTACATATCACCGTCAAGTACAGGTATTTGTACTTAGCGTCGGAATGAACCCATCTCCACCATGACAGGCGATTGGTACATTCGAAACACGTAGCTCTTTATGAATATATATCACATCACCGAGGCATTTAATTTACACAAAATTAGGGTATCATTTTCATTTCATATTCATTTTCTCTACCTCGGAAATGTTAACGAGGGAGAATCGTAATTGTTTAGAGATAGCACTTGATGGACTCGATTCACCGACGTTAGCTACCTCTGAATTCAGTGGCGAGCGCTCTACCCAAAGTAGTGTCAAGTAAAGCGGAGTCGGTAAAAGCCTACACCTCCCTCCCTTGACAGCCTGAGCCTGAATTCAGAGATTGTTACCCTCGGAGGATGACTCTATCAAGTGATTGTCACTTATCATTTATAATTCCCCTTCGGTATTATTTCCGAGGTAGAACGAATTGGATATCAAATAAATATGTAGCCTAATGTTTGTGCATAAAACATTACGGTGATGTGATAACTATATACATATACACATGGGCTACATATTTTTTGCGATTCATGAACGTTACGGCTTTTAGAAATTTAAATCATTTTCAAGTTACAAATCCATAATACATTATCTTTAGAAGTATATTAATGGAATGAAACTTCAGTGGATTTCGTTAAACAAAAAGGGAAACTACACCAAAGTTTCCTCGGCGCAATCGAGTTTTCTGTACAGCGCACCAAAAATTGACTTATTTTTCAGTGGTCTCGGTATAATGCTGTATATACCACGACCCAAGAAACTTTAGCCATAGACCGGTGGTGCCCAGTCCTGCATTGTTGCCAGACGCACGGTTATGTCTAACTCTAACTTTAAATGAAAATAAAAACTACTGAAGCTCGAGGGCTGCAATTTAGTAAGTTTGATGACTGGAGGGTGGATGATCAACATGCCAATTTGCAGCCCTCTAGCCTCAGTAGTTTTTGTGATCTGACGGCGGACAGAAGAAATGTGGACGGACAAACAAAGCCATCTCAATAGTTTGCTTTTGCAGAGCACTAAAATGAGCTATTCCACAAGAGACAAGACAAAAGGTGCCTGATCACCATTAAACGTTTTTGATGCAAACGGATTCTATAATTAGAAAGTTGCAGGAGTTGGGACAATTAGCCCTGAACAATGCAGATGGGAAGTCTGTCCCTGAAGGAGAAGAGGGTTCTAAGAATGTTGCCGATTAAAAAAATCCTGAAATGTATTTGTGGATAATATTCAATTCGGCTCATCAAATAATTTTGATGATTTTCGGTATTCATGGCATTTTCCAGTGAAACTCCATTCAGGAGACTGTGATGGTCACTGTCATTGGGGTCTAAATATCAGTAGCAAGAACTTACTTTTATCTGTAAAAGTAAACTGGCGGAGAGCCATTGCCATTAGAAAGCTTTTGTATGAATGTTTGTTCCTCATGTAACAGTTACTTATGGAATAGCAGATTTTTAAAAATTATTTTACTTACATTTCAGTTCGTTTCAATCTTAACTTCACTACTGATTTCATAATAGAATGTAAAGTTTATTCTAAAATTACTGTATATTTTAAGGACAATTTTATGCTTTATATGTTTGTAGGTTGAAAATAGCTTACCTGACTGAAACTTTGTGTCCCAGAATATAAATATATATATGTAAAATTGCTTGTATTCATCTTCATCTTTATTTGTATGTATGTATGTATGAATTCTTATTTAATAACCACACTAACGCCTTACATTCTACTCATTCGCACTTTTCTGGATATGCTAGTTACAAGCATATCCGAGTATGACATAAACGAAGAAGTTTTTAACTTCCATCACTGGATTCGAACTCTCGCAAGAAAGGGCTTCAGTGAGGAAACACTAATGAGACCAATAAGTTCTATATCGTATTGAGTTTGAAAAGCAATGACCGGTAAAACACCATGATGCAGCTCTAGCAAAATATAACAGTTCGACAAGTAAGTGTATGAGCAAAGCTTTATTCGTGTTTGCCTTCGTAGCAAAGAGCGTCAGAGGTACTTCCTAGATTTATGTCTGTCTTTATAGCAAAGAGTGCCAGTGGTCCTTGTAGAAAGATCTCGAGCATGGGTTCGAACTTTGCCTTGTAAGATGAAGGCTTCTCATATTTACCGCTCGGATACAGAATTTTAGTTATCATATTCAAAATATGCGGGAGGTAGTGTAAAATAACATGCACATACGCAAGTCATATTAACGCACCCACATACTCAAATACGAACACACACACACAATATATATATATATATATATGTATGTATGTATGTATGTATGTATGTATGTATGTATGTATGTATGTATGTAAGTATGCATGTATATAAACAAATATCAAGCCACAAATATCGTTTAATGTTCATTTCACTATTAATCGGGAACAACTTGAACCCAAAGGGATTCATCGCCAGTGGGAGCCGAACTGCTGACTGGTATAGAGGCAATGATGTACAGTGACTGGGTTTGGGCAACAAGAAAAGGTAGTTCTACCAGATGATTTGTTATGTATAAAGTTCTTGGAGTAACTGAGACTGGAGAATTTAAGAAATGGATTTAGAACGCAGCTTGACTGCTGGAAAAACATGGTTTCCAAAGAAGAATTATAAGCATTCTTCAAAGAAAAATAGCGACGAAATAATTTGCTCGATTATGTCTCAGCATGAAAGTAAATGGAAGAGCAAACTGATGGATTAATTGGTAGAAAAGGGTTGGGAGGTTGAATGTATTGTGATCATTATTTCTCTGAGGGAGGTTGAATGTATGTGATCATTATTTCTCTGAAACAAAGGTTAAGATAGATGTAAGTTGAAAGAGTTAAGGTGGCTCTAAAAGGTGAGAACAGCATCATTTGGAACTGTGGGCATGGGTTAAAGGCACGGCGGATGGAACAGATGTAAAGTTTGCAAAATTACATGATGTGACAGCAGAGAGCGTTTGCTGGTATATAAGGACAGAAATAAGGCATAAAACATCAAGTAGTGAGATGATGTAACTGTGTGGAGGACTGGGGCCTATTTTGGTCAGTCTATGGTCTATTTTTTCTTCTTTCTTTCTTTATGGGATAAGGCGATACATAAATAAATGGGATAAGGCGATACATAAATAAATATATGGGATTAGAAAATAAGACCAATACTCCTGAATTCAAGGACTCTGCAACCACAGACATACGGCATGGAGAAGGAACAGCTAGAAGAGTATCATCATTAGACTGCAATCAATTTGTTCTCCAAACCTTGCCACATGTCACTAGTATATGAATAAATATAGCAAAAGTTCAAGAACACTGCCGTGAGGAACACCTGATATAACATTACTAAAGCTACTACTCTAAACATCAACACAGACCCTTTGGGTTCTTCCTATCAAGAAATAGTTCAAAATATTAGTGAAACGAATATCAGAGCCAAATTATCTTAGCATGTAGATAAGTGCTCTATGATTCACAAATTCCATGAATACTCTGCCATGGGTGAAACCAGGGGATTGGGCTTCATTTAGGTCAGTCTATAGGCCATCTCTCACAAATACTCTGATTTTCTGGATGTTTTCCCACTTGCTGACTTTGTTCATGGGTAAAGCCCATGGTGTGATGATTAGTCTTATCATTACTGAGGTTAAAGCTGCAATTAAGCTATTAACAAATGACGCTACAGCAACAATAATTCACAAGACCTACAACATCAACTGCTAGGGCTTCCATGCCCCTGTGCCACCTATAAGGAATTGCATTATGCCCTAATTGTCTCTGGAGACCTACATAAGACAGGCAATTGCATAGTCATCTAACCTTGTTAAGGGAGGAGTCATGCTCTTCTGTCAGGTAGTTAGATAGGGTATAACTGCAGATATTTGGTAAAACCTTGTAACAATCTCCATGCAAAACTGCAATCCAAATCTTGCCCAACAAACAGTGGACACCACGTAAGATGTCAAATCCTTGCCCCATTGAAAAACTTACAAGTGCCACCTGACAACAGTGTCACGAAACTGATATCCTTCACATCAAAGGGCTTCCAGAGCTCTAGCCTGTCTCAGTAACTAAATGTCAAGGTTTTCAGTGCTGCATCTGCAATGGAAATCACAGAAACTCAAACTGTCACCTAATCATCAAAGGCCCTGAAGGAATACCTTGTTACAACTGTGAGGGATGGCACAACCCTTTCCTTTGTTATCAGACACTGCAGACTTCCAGATTAACATTTCTGCTGTTCATATGATGCCTACTACCATAGGGAAACACAACTATGGGAAAACCAGGCACAGCAGTTTTTCTTGGCAGTAGCTGAACAACCACCAGCTTGGATAGTGGATACCATTGGTAATGGGATTTTGGCTTTGGCCCCGTGGATGTGTACAGATGGCACTGTCTACTTTTGACTCCATGAATACCATCAAGATCTACAAAACTCGGGCTGCATGTGCAACTGGGATGATGATGAATGGTGACTCATGCTCCACACCACTATTTGTCCACACATGCATAGAAGGTCATATGAACCTCAGTCTCTTCAACCTGTATTAACGCTTGGCAAGTAAGGGAGAACCTTGAATGCTTTGGACACACTAGACT
>NC_087200.1:104236385-104266385 GCF_015104395.2 Macrobrachium nipponense | reverse complement strand
TTTTAATTCTCGTATATTCGTTAATCAGACTGAATACATCAATACTTGTATTTCCATCTTGTAGATAAGAAATGGAAATTTCATTTCAAAATTGTCTTAATGGTTAGTAAAACTGAAGTAGGTGCGCTCCTTTCTTCCAGAGACTTTGCTGAAAACACTACTGGTCATAGTAACAAATGCAACAGTGATGAAAAATTATTAATTACTAAGTCAACCAAACTCATAAATAAAGTCGTTAAATGTTGGGAATATTAAAGGGCAAAAAATAATAACATTAAGTAATCAACCGGAATCTAACTCGTCTTTTCCTAGATTACAAACTGGTTTATCTGCCGAGCCTTCTTGGTTGCATTCATCAACTTTTGTATCAGTTCTTTTAACTTTGTCTTTATGTATCAAAAATTCTTCTAGTGAGACTTCACAAATTCTTGCATGTACAGAAGGGTCAGAATTACTCCTTCTTACCTTCAATTTAAGTTTTTGGACGTCTGTTACTCGGTAAGGGTCTGTTAACCTTGTTACTAACTTATAATGTATTCCACTTCCTACGTTCCTCTTTATGTATAATTCATCTCCAATCTTAAAACCGGTGGGTTTCAATCCTCATTGGAGTCTTTCTATCATATCTTTCTATGCCTCTTCAAGATTCTTATTCAACTGTTCAACATCACTTAAAATTGCTCATTCGTATTTTCATATCTCCTGAGTAATTAGGCTGGATTGGCTGCCTTAACCATTCATGAGGCAATGTTGGTTCATATTGCATTAATCTGTGCTATAGGCTTACGTAAGGATTTCTTTGTCCTATCTGTTCCTTCCATTAAGGTTACTTTATGTAGGTGTTGTAACGCCATTTTATTAGTCATAAATCAATCAATCAATCCCCTATAATTTGTCACTTCTATCACTATTTGACCTTGCCTGACTTTGTTTAAACCTGATTAATAAGATAGTCCATGTTCTTGCAGTTTCGGAAAGTGTTTTTCACTTCGAATATAGGATTCACATTACTTTCTGTCCAAATTTTCTCCTGATCTGAGTCTCAGATCTCATCCCAGTTTCAAATATGTTTCTTAATTAGATTCTTAATCTGTCGTAATTTGCTGGACATTCATATGGATCAATTGATAATCGTCTCCTAATTTTTTCTCTCTTCAGGATGCCCTTTAATACTGGGTCTTATTCACTTTGATTATTCTACAAATGAGAACTCTGGAGGTCAGATGACCCATTCTTGTAATAAGCTGTTGTCTTGGAGAGTCAATGGTGATTCCTTCCCAGGCCATAGTTGGATAACCAATCAACAAATGAACAAACATATTCACTCCTACTTTTATGACCTTGTCCTTAAGACGTTCCCTATTGAAATGGAAAATCAATTTGTCCCAGCATTCTTATGTTATTTCAGTGAATATCTGTGGTTCTACTGTCTGACAAAGTCTTCAAACTTATGTGAGCAAAATATTCCTTGTTTACTACTCACTTTATTCTTTGGAGATTCTGTGTCAGAGAATACTGCTATGGATTTACTTAAGCCAGCATAAACAGGGAATATGGGCCTTAAGTCGGACTTCTCTTGTATGCGTATTTCATTGACATAGATTATTTGAGAGCTTATTTTTCAGGGTTCCCATATTTCTTCGACCATGCAGGAAAGAACAAATATCGGAACCCTCAAAGATAAGCAATGTTAATGAAATACGCATACAAGAGGAATCCGATTATAAACCTATATTTCCAACTCATGCTTGTTGAAGTAAATCCATAGCAGTATTCTTTGGCACAGACTCTCCAAAGAATCAAGTGAGTAGTAAACAAGGAATATGATTCTCACACAACTTTTAAGACTCAGATTGTAGAACCGCAGATATTCATATATATAAAATAAGAATGCTGGGACAAAGTGATTTTCCGTTTCAACTGTAGAAAATCTTACTTATGGACAAGCATAACTGTAGGAGTGAACATGTTTGCTCGTTTACTGATTGTTATCCATAGTCATGGTCTGAGGAAATTACTGACGGATTACCCAACTGGGTAGTTAGGTGTTTGATCTTGTTGTATACCAGGTTCACTGCAGTGTTTGAATGCCAATTCTTTGTTTCTTTGGAGTGAGGAAACTGACTGTAATTTCCCCTCTTCTATGTGATGGCGATCTGTGTCTCATTCTAGTCTTACAGTCCCGGACACTGTGTCCCGTTTATCTGTAAAGTTAAACTACTCTGAACCGCAGCAAACACCTGCTTTGTGTCTGCGTTTTTGGCAGTTATAACAAATAATGCCAGAATATTTTCCCTGTTGAGATGTACTGACATCTCTATGCTAACCTGGCTATTATCGAAGAGCAAATACAATAAGGTGTAGCAATGTGCAAGTGGCGTGCGGGTCCTCAAAGTCTTCCTAGGAATTCACTTTCGCAGGAACGCTAAAACTGCTAAACAGTTCACTTTAGGAAGTGTGGTGGATAAACGAAGAATATGAATGGAATATACGTTCAGTATTATCAATTAAGGTTTGACACTTTTCCACAAAAGAAATCTGCTTTGGAGTCATGGCCTAGCTAAACTTGAGTTTAACCTTGTTAAAAGAGAGCACTAAAGTCTATGGAAACTTTCCTCAGTTTTCAGAGAGAACGACACTAATTTGGAACTTGCCAATCGCGATATCTGCTCGCCTTTTCCCCGCAACTCTCTCTCTCTCGAAGCAACGAAGGCATACTTATTAAGTGACATAATTATAAACAACGAATCGCCCTAGATCCACTTGCTGATGACAGCCTGATGTGTCACAACTAATCACGGTTGGTTTACAGCTTCTCACGGGCCAGTAATGTCATCTAAGCGTTTCTCTAATCACTACCAAATGTTGCTCGCAGGTTGCAGCTGTAGCTTCGTACGGGTTAGTAACGTCGACTAAGCGATTCTCTGATCACTGCCAAATGTTGTTTGGGAAACATGCGCACTCGTTGCAAGATCTCTATTATAGTTTCGAATGTCAACAATCGTTAGCATCTCTGACTTCTGTTAGATGCACGTGACTTCATTAAATAAATGATAGGCAGAAATCCAAGAGCTTTCGTCTTTACTAAGACATTGTCGTTCCTTGACAATGACTTAGTAAACAAAAAAGCGCTTGGATTTCTGCCTATCATTTTCCTGTGGTATTAGCTTATATCATATATGTATGTATATCATATATGTATGTATGTATACATACATACATACATACATACATACATACATACATACATATATTCATATGTATATATGTATGTGTATGTATAACTGAGTCACGAAAATATGGAGCGTGATGAATATATAAATAAAGACAAAATCCACGAAGGAAAGAGAAGCGATGGAGTCCTGCAAGGCCTTCCAACTTCTTGTCTATTACTGAGCAGACTGAATATAAAAAAAAACACGTTTACAAAGAAAGCTCGTAGAAATGACAGATGGGGATTACAAAGGAAAACAGATGTAGTACCTGGAATCCAACGCAACTGAAGAATGAGTAGACCTACCATAACAGCTTTAGGAGGTTTTACACAAGATTAGGCCCAACAAATCAGAAGCAGGGACAAGACAATCTAAAAAAAATCGATCAAAATGTATATTTGAAAATATTTAGCAATCTGATAGAACATCAAATATATTGGGCCACCGACAATCCGGTATTATTTTTTTATAATAACCACATTACCTAACTCCATTATTCGCCCCCCCCAACACTGCCACAGTATTATACCTCACAAGAAGTACACACTGACGGCTCCGAATACTGTAACATCACATACTTTCCCCTGATACAGATATCTCGTAATTTCTGGTTCAACAGCTAACAGTTACTGTAATGCACTCATTATTTATATGGCTGGGAGATTAAGGTTTGTGAGTGATCCCCCCCTAAAAACTCGTCCACTGTACCAAACCTAGCCTTCCACAAATAAGGTCCTTACAACCCATTGCAAACACACGACCCCCACATCACACAGTTGCCCCCCAATTTCATGCCCTGGCCCATGCTGTTACAGAAGGTAATGCTCCAATACAAAGAAAGAAAAAATCGAGGCAGGAAACAGAGGACAGTTATTCGAGTGTGAAGACTAAAGGAACAAATGACCTGACAAATAAAATGAATAATATTGAAATAAGCAATAAAACATCATCCTGTTATAATGTTGCTTCTGGGAACGAACATAAAATCTATCCGGTTGCAGAACTTCACCTAAAGGACAGCATGAATTATCTTTGGTGCAAGATGTAGACAGGGATCCCCAACCTGCGGCCCTTAATGATGCTCAGTGCGGCACTCAGTGCAATATAAGAATAATGCTGTCTTTTCAAAAATGAAACTAGTAAATCGAAACTTAGATCTAGGCTGACTGATGAGCATCTACAGCAAATTTTGAGGCTTTCTGTTGCAAATGTTGAAATAGATATCGCTAACCTTGCAAATAAGATGCACCATCAAGTTTCCCATTAAAGATGAGATAAACAGAATTTTCAATAACTCATTATTCTTTGTACATACTGTACAATAAAACATAAGCTACTATTAAGAACTTTTTATTTATAGGAATAATACCTATTTAGTATTAGCTGGCATATGAGTCTAAGCCTTAACTAAACTCTGTAGCTAAATTATTTGCAAATAAATGTGAACTTTCTCCGATGGTTTGGAATGATAATGTGGCCCTTTCATGCAAAAAGGTTGGGGACCCCTGAATTGTAGAACATTCAACCGGCATGCCTCCATTGACAGAGCAGAACTCTGCTTGTGGATCTGTATCTCGTCAGAGGTTGAGGAATGGTCTTGGCTTTGGAAGAGGAACAATAACAAACATCCGATCCTACTAAGGACACAATGTTAAGCGCACATGCTGAGCAGTAATGCAGGAGGTGGACCGCAACCGTCATCTCGTCTTATGACTTTACAGGAATATTTCGCTCATGTACATACATATGTTTAAAAAAACTATACCCAAGCAACATATTCCGACTGTTTTCCACAATAATGACTGGCCATCCTTTACCTTTATTATCATAATGACATAAACTGAACAACACGAAGCATTTTAAATATTATGAGAAATGAATTCCAAACTGAAAACATTTCGTAATGGGTGAAGGAAGCAACGAAAAAATAAACTGACTGACTTCAGTTATCGTTGAGTAATACTGTCCTATTGCCTATGGACTGCTGGGTGTTCATGTATAGCTGCCTTACATAATTCCCTAATTGGGTTAATAAGCGAGTCGACAACACTAATGGGTGTGAGTAGACGCGCAAATCACTTTATGACGCGGCTGTATTTTTCTCCGATAAGCAGGTGTTTTGATGAGCGTCGTCAAACGTGCATAGGGAGGGGTGCGGCGTCGTAGGGGACCAGATGGCGACTGCTTAGACTGTCAAAGTAGCATAAAGGGAATAAAAACCTCAATCCACCGCACAGTATGCGTCCATAAGGAGGGCGACAGCTAGTGTAGCAAGTTTGTCTCTTCCTCGCCTGTCCTTTGGTCGAAGAGGTCTCCCATCCTCGACAGCCATGGCGCTTTCCTGGCTCTGGTTTTACCTTCTTTCCACCTCTGCTGCTCTTCTACAGATGAAGGTATTCACCAACCATTTTATGAGAAGCTTTTGTCATATTAAAGTGCTTGTTTTCAAGACGATGCAGAAAATGCTGTGTGCAATTCTAAATTTCCATATAGTTTAAGACCTGACCAGATGCCTATAATTAATTTCTAAATATCTGTAACAAACAGACCGAAAATGATAACTGTTGTGGAACATAAATAATAATCTCATGATAACAAAACAGCTTCAAAATAATTCATTTAAAGCCAACTATAAACGCAGTTTCAAAGATAAATCTTAATCAACAATTCTGTCCAATCTTTTAAGAATACTTCTCACACTGTTGGGATTTGGAGCGATTTGATTGTGAGTTTGGCTCATAAACATTTTTATATAAATTAGAAATTAGAAACAAATACTGCGCGTCTTTTATCTCCATAAATGGGAGATAAGCTGCAATGGATAACTCTATATCTGAAGGTAACCTTGTTAACATAGTTTCCTTCAAAACCAACATGTTTTCATCTATCTTGCGTAAAAAAAAGATAGCTATTAAACACAGTTCTCAGAATCAGTTTCAAATTTCTTGTACTTGGCTCACGAGTAGGCAGAAGCGGCTCTAAATCAAAACTTGATCAAAATGACAAGAGTGATAACTTAAAAGTTCCATATTGGATAAATCCTCTTGTTGCTAGTCACAAGACATTTTCTTCTTTTCATCTTAAATCTAACAAAAACTTGCAATTCGTCACCAAGTAACTAACTAGCTTCAAATGAAACTGTTCTTTTCATGTTTCCTACCTTTATTGAAAAGAAGGAACAAATCATCTGGGGATTGTTCTCTTCTCAAGCTCATCTTCACTTCCGATTGTGTTCTAGGCGACAGAAGCCGTCGATATGCCATCTGAAGATAAGTTTGCCAATGAAGCATATTTTGGATATGACGAAATCTTGGGAGGTGACGACGAAGAGGAGGAGGATCAGTCGGTAGACGATGGCGGCCTTTTGACCAAGGACGACCTGCACGAACTTCAGGCCATTCATTTTCTTTACATGAACATCAGTAACAGGGCGTTATTGCCCGCAGTTCCAAGTAAATGAAGTTCTGAAGTGTGTGTGTGTGTGTGTGTGTGTGTGAGAGAGAGAGAGAGAGAGAGAGAGAGAGAGAGAGAGAGAGAGAGAGAGAGAGATTTATTTTTTGTAAATATGAATGAAAAGCTATACGTTACCAGCTACATCCTTTTCATTAGTTTACCATTTTTATCATCTGATAAAGGTACCGTCCAAAGATTAACAGGTTGATTGACCACAAAGCTCCAGCGACTTTCAAGATTTATGTTTTGATATCCCTTCAGATTAAATATAATAATACATATAAGTTTTTCCGACGGTTCAACACTTTTATATATAACAGAAATTCTTCCTCATCTACTTACGGTGATTTATTCCTAGAAGATTAATCAGCTTAGTAACTTGGAGCCATACAGTAAAAAAAATAGAAACAAGTCTCAATGTTCTCTTCCACATAGATGGAGAAACAGTTGTGACCTTAGGCAACACCTACAGAGTGTACAGTCACGACCAGTTTTCAGTCCTTCGCTACGCAAACAGATTCTTCAGATCCTTTAACTTAGTTCGGGTAAGCATTAGCACTTATACATCTTTGATATTCTTGCCTATCGAAAAGGGTAATGCACTCATTTCATAAGCCTTCGGTACAAGTTCAGTTGTTTATGGATATCAGCCATTTTTCTTCTACTTCTTTATTCATACTGACAGAAATTTGCACCCACGTGAAAAAAGTACCCTTACAGAATGTCTTTTTCTTTTTCACTCACAATACTAATTAATAAAGCTATCACTGCCAGTACATCAAAATACAGTGGTTAGTATATCTTATTTTGTCTATTCTGACTACTGTTGCGAGGTAGTTTTTACAATTTCGTTTTGGATATGTTCTCAGCATCTTTTCCCAACCCATAATGCATAAATATGAACCATAATCCTTTGCTTTCCTTACAGGATTCTTCTGTTAACTGCATTGAGATATACTGCCCATACTTCAGGCTTCAAAAAAGCTTCCGTTGCATAAAAGACAGGCTCATCTCCTACTTACCTCCTTACACCAACGGCAGAAGGTGGTATCTTTCTTGAGACTTTTGACAAACGCACAGCAATAGTATTGCGATCACAATAAATATAGTGCAGCAATTTTTTGTCAATCATACGCTAACTTACAAAGTGTCGACGTGAAACTAATACGTAATATTTCCTTACTCTTTCAGATACTGTATAAAATTGTCAAAACTCACCTACAGTAAAATATTTTATAAAGTACTGTCAGATATTTCCGAGTTGGACTAGCGGTTGATTGTAATTAGAATATTCCTTAAGACAACGTCTTATATCAGAAAGGGTAACAGTATTACAACTCTGACCTGTAGTATTGGTCAGAAATCTACGATGTCTTTAATTAATATTTACTTTTCTCTACCGTTGAAGATTTTGTGGAAAACGCCATGGCCTTCGGCTCAAATACTGCGACGACGTCCGGTTGGTATTCAAAACTGACAGGCGAAGAAGGAGAAATGGTTTCTTTTGCCGTGTTACTTCAACTCGTGAGTATCTGTGATTTCAAAAAAGCAAAATACGATAATTCAGATGTAATTGCAGGTGAGAAACCTCTTGCAAACAGATTGACACCATCTTTTAAATTACAGAACTTAATAAACCTATGAGCTTTTTAGTTAACCTGCATGTTATACAAAATGCTTAGGGAAATAATGCCAAATAAACATAAATATTTAACTTACTGTTTGAGTCTTCGAATGCAAAGTATTCAAGACATATGTAAATAATATGATAGCTGTTTGAATGATCGTAACAAACAACACTGAAGTTTAACACATTTCTGAAAATCGTTGAAACGTCTGAAACACCATTAGGCTAAAAGTTCGATTGAACAATGTTCTCTTAGCAGCTTCTTTTCCTCCAGCATACCCAGCCCCACCAACCTGCTGTGAGGTCATACCGGTGCAACCTTCTCCCAGACAAGTGGTTACAGGTAAGACAAAATGTCCAGAGCTTCGTGTGTAATAACATTCGCACTTTTGTAGACAGACGGACAGACACACACACAAACGCACAAACATATGCTGTATATGTGTGTCTATCTGTCTACAAAAGCGCGAATATTATTACACACGGAGCTCTGCACATCAAAATCAAATATATATAGTACAGGGTGTTTCAGAAGTCACTCATATTTTTGTACTGTTTATTGAAAGTTTAGTTGAAACATAAAGTGGATGAAATTCACATGGTAAAATCTACATTAGCTGAGAATATCTGACTTGGAGTGTTTGACTTGGAATGTTCATCCATAAGGTCTATGGAACAAGGCCTTGGGATATTCCAACGCTTGAAGAACGCATCAGAAACTCAAGTGCATCAGTGACTCATAGGCAGGCTTCAAACTGGCGGTGGCTTGATTGCTACGAAAAAGGTGATGCACACCTCAAGGTGTACAACTGACTTATGGATGAACATTCCCAATCAGATATTCGCAGTAAATGTAGATTTTACCGTGTGAATTTCATCCACTTTATGTTTCAACTAAATTTCCAATACACAATACAAAACCATGAATGACTTGAAACACCCTGTATAGTATATACAGGGTGTAAGAAGGAACACGTATCATCAGGACATGAATGGGATAGAAATCAACCGAGGTGGGCTAGAATTTTTCAATCAAATGATAATAAACTTATATGGAAGTCTATCAATTGGAAAGGGGATGTTGATTCTGATGAGGGTAACCAGCCTAACGATACGACGTTTAAAAACTATTTTGAAGATTTACTGAATCCGGAAATCGTAGATAGTACGGATTATTCTAATATAGAACATGATGAGAATATACCTTATATTCCAGTTCTCGATGATCCCTTCTCCATGAGAGAGCTGAAAGAAGCCTTGAATGGAGTAAACAAAAATAAAAGTTATATTGGTATTTGTCCCGGAATATTGAATTGCTTGCCTGTGAACTGGCTGTGTTCTATACTAATCTTGTTTAATATGATGTTTGTATGTATTAGTTACCCAGTTTCATGGTGTATTAGCAAATTAGTTTTAATATTCAAGACAGGGAATAAAATGGTGTGTGGAAATTACAGAGGTATATCAATAATGGATTCATTAGCGAAAATTTATGATATTTTAATTCTTAATAGTTTACGTTTGTGGTGTAATATACATAAGTGTCAAGCAGGTGCTCAAAAAAGGAGTTGTATTGAACAAATATTAGCATTACGCTTGTTGTGTGATTTTGCTAGTTTTAAGAAATTAAAATTGTACGTCTTATTTGTTGATTTTTCTAAAGCGTACGATAGAGTACCTAGGAACAAAATGATAGATGTTTTAAAAGAAAACGGATGTGGTAAGAGAATGTTAATGGCAATTAAAGCAATGTATTCACGTACAAAACACATTTTGAAGTCAGCAGTAATTAATGCCACCATTGGTGTTCGACAAGGTGCTCCAACAAGTTGTATATTATTTATTGTATACATTGACAGGCTGGTGCGTATGTTGCAGGAAGCCGTTGCTTCCGATGGATTTTTAGGAGCACTAAATGTTCTCTTACTAATGGATGACGCGGTTATCTTAGCTACAAGTAGAGAAATGTGCAAGAAAAAGTTAAAAGTATTATGTAAATTTTGTGCTGAATATGGAATGGTTATTAATGAGTCAAAAACTAAATTTTTTGTGATAAATAATGATGATGATGATCAAACAGACTTACATGTAGAAAGTATTATTGTGGGATACACTCAGAGATATCTTTACCTTGGAGCGTGGTTCGTGGATAGTGGCAAGTTGGGTGATGTCATTAGTCTGCACGAGAGCCGTAGCGAGGCAGTAGTAAATAAGTTTACAATTTTTTGTGTGGCTAACAGCCAAATGCCATATGTATATAAAAAACGAATTTTCGATGCAGCGGTAATGTCAACACTGTTATATAGCTGTGAATCCTGGACAACTAATAATATTAAAGGGATAGAAAAACAGTATAATAAGTTAGTCAAAGTTTTGCTTGGTGTTCGAAAGAACACGAGTATTAAATTATGTATGATGGAGGGAGGCATTCTGCCCGTAAAGGATATCATAAGAAGAAAATAGAAATCCTTTTTGGTGTCCAAGAGAGAAAATATAGATGAAGAATTGCCATTCAATTACGTCTTTGATTTGTGCAGAGACAACGGAACTCCGGGTTATAGTTTTTTAGCAAACATGTTAGAACAAAATGAGGAGCAAAATTCGTTGGAAATGTTTGCACAGGAAGTACGTGAGAGAGCTGAAAATGCCACGAAATTCTATACATATGTGTCTGAGTTAAACCCTTCCCTGAGTGTACATATGGTTTATTCTACTACCCAGTATGTCCCAGATTTCTGCCGAGTGTCATTCACACGCTTGCGTCTGATGTCTCATAATCTGAAGGTGGAGACAGGTAGATGGAGCAGAATCCCGATCTATGCAAGAACTTGCCACTGTGATAATAGTAGTGTACAATCAGAAAGTCATGTATTTATTTCTTGTCCCTTATCTGGCGGTTGCCGTACAAGATTTAATAGGTTGAACTTTGCAAGTGTGGCTAATTTGATGGATGTGGAGCCTGATTTAGTTGCTGATTTATGTAGGTATATTCATGATGTACTGGGATTATATCAGTGAAGTGTTCACCTACCATTTATAGGTTTAATGTTTTGTTTTGGACAAAATATATATATGGTGTGTGTACATATGTATGTGTGTAAAACTATGTTTTGTTCTCAATGATTTTTGTAACTAAAATAATGTACTCTTGTATAAATTTATGTAAGTACATAACGTATTGTATGTTTTGTCAATAAATTAACTAACTAACTATGTATGTATGTATGAATTTATATATATATATATATATATATATATATATATATATATATATATATACTTAAAGCATGCGTCTTTTTTTCAAAGGATGAGTCCAAAAGAATTTAGCCTTCGGTTCTCGACAACGTTTTCAACTTGAGGTTGTTAGTCCCATGCCCCTTCCCACCGTGGTAGCGACCTGCCACTTTCGACTTATTCCATCCCGTAAATCACTGCTTAGATCAATAGAAGAAAATTTGTTTTAACAGTTCTTCCCATTAAATCAGTCCTTGACCAGGATGGAACCTGGGTCATTTCCTCTGGTATGAGATAAGAGAGGCTGAAAGATTGAGAACTTGTTTCCTAGTATACTCGTACCTGTCTGAAGGACACACTGGCGACACTCATAATGGCTTCTAGAACACAAGGTTTTCAATTGGCAGGTATAGTCTTTATTTAGAATTATAAGAATCAATCATAAACAATAATGAAAATCTCCACTTACTTTCCAGCATGCAGTGATTTGTTGCCTGGGTTCGACTACTGTCAGTGTACAGAGGTAAGCACCAACTGTGGTGTGGAGTACTCCTTTTTAACATCTATCAGGATTAAGTGGTGCAGAAAATCAACTTCAGAGCTGTCACTTTCTTACCGTTTTGAAAATTAGAACAACGATTCTTTCTTGCAATATTCGATATGGAGTATTGTTTTCCTTTCGAAAGTTACTAATGCAGACCAATCAAAGAGGAATTTTGAAAATATGAAATATAGACTCGAAGGCTTTCCTTTGGCTCAACTTGCGGTCTGACTTCATATACGTCTTCATTTCAGGGTGGTTTACAATAAAAAATTAAGTTGTTAACATTTTAGAACATTTCAACAGTTGTAGTGCATTCCTCGGCTTAATTCTATGTACAGTCAAAATTTTACTTTACCTTAGTAAAAAAACTACATCATTATCAACTTTATGGTGAATATTCTTTGTCCTGTGTGAAATTCAAATCAACCATAATCTGACTGGACTTTCCTCCTGAACTTTGAAATGAACCAGGATTGAATGTGTAAATGTGATAAGAGCACCCAGTTCCAATTACAGCTTACTAAATTTTACTATGCTTCTTCAGATACCTTGAAAAACTTACGAAGTATAATAGCTTAGCTTAATACGTCTGACTACTTGCATTTCAGTGGGGTTGAATCTAAATTTGAATACTAGACTTTCCTTGTTAATTATAAAGGCTGATTATATCGAAAGTATAATCCCCAACATGAATATTCTTAAATACTCTCACTAAACAAGGTAAATCTGCTCAATACGGAAGCTGGGTGTGATGTTACAATTGTGCTTTTACTGATATTTTGCATGGAACACTTACCCCCAAAATCATGAAATCTAACAGAAAACCCGTTCATTGTACTGACGAACATGACCCACTATTTTCATGTGTTCTACCATCCATATTTACCAACATGGAACGATCTGACCGCTGAAATGTTATTTATTTACCCGATTGGGCGGTGGTAGCTCAGTCTTGCTGTATTTTGCTTGTCATTTTATCTCAGCGCTTTTGTGTGGTAGGGACAAGGTGTTTGTCGAGGAGGGAGTATGTACCTATTAAAGAGGTGAATCTTCTGAGATCAGCAGTCATTACAGGGGACCATTACTTTTCAGTGTAAATCACTCAGCCTCGTCGCAAACGCTTCAGGCTTAAGAAAGCGAAATCTTACATTGCATTTTGTGAACCAAATTCAATAATGACTCCGTAACTTGAAACAGTTCTTATGCTTTGAAAAAGACAGACATGTGACTTTTGGGGAGAAGGGAGATTTCGTGGTTTAGATTGACAGCCTCACTGACTGGAGATTTTCCATCTCTTCTGAAGCACCTCGTCAATCAAAATTTTCTTCATTGATCAGTGACTTGTTTTGGAATGATTATTCAGCACTATCTATGTTTTTGGAACTCTTGCATTTGTTTTATTGCAGAACTGTTATACAAAGGTTTTACTGTCAAAACATTTCCCCTAAAAGTAGATGGCTCTTAAGCACAAGACAGCAGTCACAGCAGCGTATTACCTTTATATGTTTTGAAGAAAATTTCCACAGCATTTGTGACGTACTATACTTACACATGGCAAACTCTGCACCACTCATATTTTTCTTCTACCCATTCTCCAGTTTCCTGAATAACAAGGATCCCCCACTCCAGCTCTTTCGACCAATCTAGAATAAACGACTTCAAAACACCTACACACGAGACATTTCAACTAACCCTTCTTACATTCTAAACTTAGCTCTCTACAAAGTCTACTTTCCTTGTTTTATTTGTCCTGTAACTCTTCTCTTATCCTGTTCTCAGACGCTTGATGGATCAATCTCGCACTATTTTCAGTATCTGGCTCAATCAGAGCCATCAAAATATAGAAAACTTTCATTTTCCCACTAGCCATTTGGGACAACATTTACTCTTACGGCCTTAGCTTCATTCTTATAACTTACAGGTACGTGATCTCTCTCAGTCCTACATATCATGCACATAAAGACAGGGCACCACAGTAGTATGGTCTGCTTAAACAACTGTCATACAAATTACTTTTTATCTTTCTATTATGACAAGTTAATCCTTTCCCTTTCTCCAGTTGTCGACTGGATTGTGTCTTACGTGTAGTTTCTGTGAGAACTGTCACCTGGAGTTCCTTGCGGCACATGACTTTTCGTAAGTATATGATCGACGTGCCATACACGCCTTTTATTCTGTAGTTAAAAGCTCCAATCCAGTGGTTCTTAACCTGGGGGCGTTACCAATTTCCAGGGGAGGCGCGAGCCCTGGGGGACAATAAAAAAATTCTCTAATTATAATCCTTATTCTCTTAACAAGAGTGAGGAACTAATATTCAGAAGTGTATAAAAAAATGCAAAAGTATTGCCTTATAACGTTACTTTCCTAGAGTCTATTAGTCTAGTTAGGCTCGTTGGGCTGACCATGTTTTGTAATTATTGACCTCCCTTCCCATATCCCTCGAAACCCCTTCTCTTTCTCTTTATTGTTTTTATTTTCCTTTAAATCTGGGAGGGAATTATACTCATAGATGTAAGGGGGTCTTGAAAGCAAGGACCAACTCTTAGAGGTATGAGGCTTGGTAATAAAAAGGTTAAGAATCATTGCTCTAATCTAATATCAATATAGGAAAAGGAAAATTTGCTCAAGATAAATAAGAACGGAATCTACGTATATACTGTTAGAGTTCCTCAATGAAAGGACACGAAAATATTTATTCATGATAAACATTTCAATGTTACATCTAAGCAAGGTTCAGAATTCATGTACCAAAAGGGTTTAGGCGTCACTGTTAGTCATTATTATTATCTCTGTGAGTTATGATTTTTATCATATAACTTTATCTAAATCAACAGAATGTGGAATAGAACTATACGGAAATGAATTGCTATTCCTTATAAACAGCAAATAAAAAATGTATTTTTTCACCATTTAAAAAGTAACTAAAATTCACCTGTTAGGTATGCATAGTATTTAACTGCCTGAGGCAGGAGTTGATTTTTCTTTGTCTTTTCTCCAGGCAAACACAGCTCTACATCTACTTCAGTTTCCCATGCAACAACTGCAGTATGAACCTTGCAACAAATTCGTATGGGTATAAGCAATATGTTGCAGGCTATGTCAACTGCTTAAATTCAAACCCAAATGTCATCTTGCCGACTTATCCACCAACCGCTTACGTCGTTGCCCTGGTAAGTTCGCTGCTTTAGATCTCCTGTTTTCACTTGGACCATTTCGAACACGAACCTCATAACGTGTCATCATGCAAAGGGAGGGTCCGCTGACCTTCAAGTGCCACCCTAAATGGATGACTTCCCTCCCAAATCCTTCTTCCTCTTTGCACCGGAAAGCAATCGAACGCAGATACACCTCTGACAAAATTATATGAAAGCTGGCAACATCTGCACCCAAATCCATTTATAGGTAACGTTATCATTTTGAGCCACACGAATCATTTTTATCTACCTGCACAACATGTGGCTCCTATAACCAAGAGAAAATATGTTCACTTGTTTTTCTTTCGAGTACAAGATATTCATGATGCACATGTCCGTCCATTTGGTTATTGGAAACTTGAAGGTCTGTACTACCTAATAGCCCTTTTCTTTGCTCACTCCAGTGATTCAGCCCCTTCCTATTCTGAATGAATAAATGACTCCTCAAGTTTTGGTTGTACAGTCAAACATCGGGGCACTTTGAGATAGTAAAAGGAGGGAGAAGAAATACGAGGATCTAAAAGTGAAACTGGGAAAACCCCGACAGTTATACTAAAAAAGAAGAAGCGGTAATGGGTATAAAGCAAAAGACTAGCGAGTGGGTGCAGCTCAAGTAATGCCTACAGTGCACCGCCTGATGGGCAATGACGCCATTCACCCTCCAGGTGCTAAGAGTAAGATTTTCTGGAATGGATTAATTCTTAGCGATATTTTCTTTAATGTTTTATACTAATCGACTGTATTTCTCTTAAAAACTGCAATCTTTATTTTAAGAGAATTGACTACATTACAAACACTGAACAGGTATTATGTGTACGAAGTTTATGTAACCGATTGCGCGTGCGTGAAAAGAATCATATACTATGTGTTTTGAACGACAGAATTATTTTAAGGTTTAATTTCACAAGTGTGTTTCACTGACAGTGCTTTACACACAATGAAGATAAGAAACGCGCCAGAAGATTCATCAGGACGGGGAACCCAATGACGAATCAGGGCAAAGCCATTCCACTAACAGATAACACTAGGAGATGGAATGAGTTACTATAGTTATCTTCTAACTGAATCTGTTACCACATCACTTCAAGCAAAAAGATATTAGTCACAGTGACATAACACAAAATGGCCTCGCCTCCACTTTTATACTAGGCTGGTCACTCTCCCACAAACAAACTCTAACACAAACTTCACTCCAATCATAAAAACTTTTAATTGCTCAACAAATTATCTTCTATACTATACACTCTCCACTTGCTCTACACTGCAGCAAGTTTTTTAGGGACAAGTATGTCACATACAACATTTTCTATTTATTTCGAAACTTCTCACACAAGTGTTACACAGCAAACTCTGATCCATCATATCTTTCTTGCCTAACTGCCCTTACCCATCAATCTTTAAGTCATTCTTATTTTCTCATGCAAAATCCTACCTTTCACCTTTCATGTAAAAACAAGTAATATTATGCTCTTACACTTCTTTGAGTGTACAAAGAAAACATGAAAACCCTCAGATCCATTCCTTCAAAACCTTTCCTCATGACAGACAAACCTTGCACAACCCGGTCTCATATGCAATCATATTTTCACCACAATCCTACAGCATATTGCTATAATCTTATTACCCCAATCCTCATTCTCTTATTTACTCTCTTTTCGTCCTTTATAGTTATGTTCATTAGTATATTTAAACTTGGATTAACCCCCCTAACTCTTGAATAATTCAGGCCTGTCTCCTCTCGAGCCCCCATACTCATAATATCTTCAAAATGGCTCTCTCTCAACCAAGGACTGCATTCTCTTCTGATGGGATGCCTCCACTTGAATCTCTTATTATGAGTTCAATTTACTTCCTTGCAAAACAATTCATTATGCCTAAACCCCTTGTCCACCTTCTAGCTTCACTCACTTATCATATGCCTTCTGTTTTCCCACACATTTTCATATACTTTATCGTGTAATCCTGTAGATGCTCTTCCTCTTTGTCTTGCAACTTCACCTTCAAACGCCTCACTTTCCTCTTTTTCAGACTCCTCATTTTCTCCTCCGACCATTCATTATTTTCAAGCCCTCTTCCCACGATCCTAAAGCCAAACATGATCCCAGCTAACACTGTGTCCTCATCATGGATGTTTAAATACTCTTTATATACTTTCACAACTTTTGTCTTTAATCCTTGATAATTTCGCCATTCCGTTTCTACTTAATTGCTATGGGCTTATCAAACTCACTTGCATTAGTTACTCTTGCTGCTAGAATTTCACTACTTCCACTTAAACTTTCATTTCATCTATCTTGACTCTTGCTTTTGCTTTGTATACTTCCTGCTACTCTTCTTGAACATACTTCTCCAATGATTCTGTACTCAAACATTATTTAACAAGCCCCTCATTCTTTTCCCCACCATATTCTCTTATACTTTTGGTATTTTTCTTTGGAAACATTACATTCCAAATCAAGCCCCTTCCCAAATACATTTCCACAAACTCGCCATTCTCATTTACCCCAGGGACCACATCATCATGACCTAGCACGAGTAGCAAGAACACTCATTCACCATCCTTCATTTCTAGTCCTGGCTTAAGAATACTTGCTATTATGATCCTCATAGTCCTGGCATACGAACACTTTCTATTATGATTCTCAAACTAACACATTTTCCTTTGATCTTATCGTTATTATTATCTTTATTCCAGTTCTGTCCACCACCCTCTAGTTTCGATGTGTGTGCATATTTCCAGTCGCTCATAAGTGGATCAGGGAGAAGACTTTCCTTAGAAAATGGAAATGAAGGAGGAAAAAGAAACCTTGTCAAACCGTGTACTGGAAATGTGAATCTTGTGGTTCTGGAAGCAAGTATTTCTCCTTTCTTTTAAAATCCCATATGACGTTCAATTTATTCAGTTGTTGTTACCATTATCATCATCATCAACAAATAACATCTCTTGTACAAATCTAGACATCCCAACATCTTGATCGTTTGAAAGGCACTTTATCTGTCAGATATACCAAATTGTCAACCTAATTTACCATTTTGTGGACCGATATCATCGAAAGCAATTCATAGTGGTATGTTTGAAGTTCATTTTGTTTTCGATATTGAGCTAAATTTAAATTGTAATCCTGTAAGAATTACTGTGGAAATACTACATCTTTTCTGTCCCTTTTCCAGGAAACATTTGACTTTCCATCACTGTCTGATCTGGAGTGTTACGGTAGAGTAACGATCACAGGTGCTCAGTGTAACAATTTCAACCAGGGGGGACCCGTGGACCTGACAGTCTTCACAAATATACAGATTATGTAAGTAGTCGTGTACTGCGTGTGTTTATTCCGGAATTTATTACGTTATTAATAACAGAAAAGAAACTTCTACTACAGGTTTAATCTCAGCAGGCTGCAATTAGAATAGTTTTATAGAGGATATGCTATGTTGCGCACTGCACTGGTATGATTTTGATTTTTCTCATGAATATACACTTGAGTTTGCAGTTCATCAACATATTCATCCACATCTGCCACAAAAAAGCAAGACATTTTCTACTTTTGCAAGTCTTCTTCAAGATTATCTTTTATTCTTAATGTTAATTTATAAAAATACTTAAAGTAAGTTCATCAAAAATACCAAAACATCATAATTGCTCTCTAGTAATGGCACTACATCTTGCCTCTTTCCAGCTCATAAGATAATATGTTGAAAATGATACGACTACTATTGTCTTTACATTGCAAATAGTGCATTATAAATTTTTTGAATGCATCAGGCAACCGAGGCGGTTCAACAAGCATCATCTAACCAACAGAATCGAAAACTAGCCTAATCACTCTTTAGCATCAAAATTTAAAACCAACATACTTATATAGTAGTATCGAGTGGTAGTATGATATATTGAATAAGAAGCATTCATTATATATTAATTTTTGTAAAACAAAAATTAATATATAATGAATTAGAAACAACGATTTCTTGGAAATAACTTGTCTTCTTAACTGCATAACCATTCGAATGTTTCTGTACTATAGCCTAACCTACGTTGAAGCTTGAGTTCTAGAAACGAGAGGAAAAGAAAGAAGAAAGTATTTTGTGTTTTACATTTGCCCTTAAGGCAAATATTTTTTTATTGTTTTTATAGTCTTTGGCATTGCTTAATTTAGGACTCATCCCCTAACCAACGCTCGCTCCCCGCAATTCCCAACTACGTTTCACGGACAGTTTTCATATAAACTTTTCAGCGACCTCCACCTTTGCACCTCCAACCTGAGCTGCGGATCAATCATTGTCAATTCGTCACTTCTCCAACAAGTGACTGTCAGCCTTCCTAACGCCGCAAACTGCAATTCTTCATGTATCCTCAATAACCTAGGTAAGACTAACAGTTAAAAAAAAAAAGGAATGTAATACGTTGAAGCAGTTTTCATGTAGAGATTCGCTAAAGACTAACATTTTTTAATGGAGATTTTAAGAGACGTTCTTATCTTTTGTTATTTTTAACGAAAAATTTAAATTGCACGTTTCAAATACTCTGCGGAATGCATATCAACACCTCAGATCATGAAATATCCAGTCTAACACATGTCCCTTGTAAACGCCAGTTGCATGCGATGCCTTCTTAGTCAACCTAACAATGCTTTGTTATATGTTATCAATTATCGATCATTCGTAGCCTACCATTAAGTTTAAGTATCAGATTCCAATCAAAGGGCTGCTGTTGCATCCGAGTTGCCTGATCTTCGCTTGTTGTACAGCGATGTCTGTGTTTTACATTTGTCTGATTAGGTATTAGGAAGCAGAACCAAATTCGATCACAAACCAAGTAAATTCATTCGTTTTCATTACAGCGACGCCAAGCAGTCCTCCCACAGTCACATGTCTGTCCTCAACACGACGATCTTCTCCACAACAGAAGCACCTCGGAAATTAATGGACTAGTAACGGGAATTTATCTCCAATATGTTCATAAGTCTATTCACCCCCATGATCAGACAATACATACTTTTTAATAACCAAGTCCCGACATTTTCTCTGGCTTTAAAAAAAAAAAAAAAAAAAAAATGATGTTGAGATAAGGAACATTAATATCTACTGGCCTATTACCACCAGAAATATTAGATAAAATGCAGTCACGTTCCAGTATCCTTTCAGATTCTATTTAACACGTGAAATTTCCTTTACTTATAACAATCTCATCAGCACTGAACAAAAACGCACTCACTAAATCGGTTAACAATCTCAACGTGATTTTGATTTACTCTCTATATACCCAGACTCTTGGGCTGAATCAGAATCTACGGCAACATTGACCTTCCTTTTTTCCCCAACACATTTCAGATGCGAAAATCAACAGAAAATGGACCGGGAACGAGCGCCAACTCGAACGAAACCAGGAACCAAGATGTAAAATAAGGATATATCGTTATAAAATGAAGTGAAGATCATGATATACTGAAGACGTCAAACCTTGACGAGAAAAGCACATTTGGAAGAATTATGCAAGAAGGACTACACATCAGAAAGGATTCGACAAGGAAGACAGAGAGAGCGTGACCGTTTTCTAAGATCGTATTACAGAATGCTGGAAGTTTACCTCATTTCCACTTCTCTCCAAGTCTACCACCTCAGTGCTCCTAGCATTTTAATGAGTAACTTCATTATTTTTGAGTATCTGGTGGATTGTCATTACCCTTATTATTCTTACAGATGAATGAAATCAGCTACGTATAAAATATCAGAAGGTTTCACCCATTCAAGAACATTCGGTCATTCAGCATGCAGTGGAACCGCTTCCCTCGCGGCTAAGATATCTTGAATCGCCTTTGTGGTACGGAAACTCATGTAAAACTTTGAAAAACTTATCTATAGATAACCTCATGTAATGGCCGAAATTTATTTACCTTTAAAAATGAAAGTTTTAATTTAAGGCCATGAAAATGTAGTACTGAATCTAAGCAGAGATCTTTAACAAATGCTCGAACAAAGATTAAAACTAGCGTTGTCGGACGATATGTATTCCAAATATTATCGGTAATCAACGTGAGAAATTCTGGACATGAAAACAGATAACACGCTAATTAACATTGTTACAAGCAAATACATTAGAAAGAATATGATAATGTGCAAGAATCTGAATTAGGTATGCATAGCCTTCTAGTAATATATTAAGAGGGGCTCGACCGTGGAAATGCCGAAAGAGATGAGTTGCCTTTGTGCATTCCGCTTGAACATGAAAAGCCAGTGTCATCAAATGGCGTCAAAAAGGTCCTCGAACGCTTTCGTCAAGACTTCCCGGCCTCTTTCTAGTTTCCCTTGACACGAATATCAGCAAAACTCACTTTTCTAATGACATCAAAAGAAGTGGATTGGAGAATTTTGAAATTGGTCTGACGGTATGTTGTCATCATAAGCAGCTGATGAAGAGCACAGAAATTCGGTTGATGTAGGAGGAGAGTGTCAGCACCTCAGATCACAGGGTGACCACCAGGGAAGAGACATAAAAGCCCTACTATGCAGTCTGTCGGTCTTTATGAGATGGTCCTCCTCTTTATATGCATGGCACTACTACTCCTATGCAGTACCCAGGTTAAAATGATCTTTTTAGTGTCGTCACTGCTTAAGCGTTTCATCTGCTACATTTACACCTTTATACAGTTTCTTTATTTCAGAGAATCATCTCTTTCAGCGTGCAGTGCAGTGCAGTTTTTCATTTTGGGTCTATCATATTTGGCTATGTTTAATCTTGTGTTGACTGCATATTCTTCAGTTTGGTTGTACGGATTTATCCTGATGGTGTACGAAGATGAGAGGATTGGGAGGCAGGATCCGTTAAGCTTGTGTTTAAAAATTTTGTCAGGTGCGAGTGACAAGCTTCAGTCTTCAGGTAGATCTGTATTAAGAGTAGAACTAGAATGACGATGGTGATGGGAATGGAGTTTTTCTACTATTGCGGTTTCTTAGATTGTTCTCCTATATCATCAACTTGTTTTGAGTGCAGAGTTATGTTCATTTATTAAAGCTAGCTACCCCCAGCCTGGCACTTTGAAAGTTTAGTGGAGGTTAGTAGTTTAAAAAAGGTAAAATACCATCTCGGAAACTAAATTTCTGTAACTAGTTAGTTTTGAAAAATATATCGTGCTATTCTTTCACTGCTTTGTGTATTTTGATCTTACAGTAAAAAGTCTACACTACTTCAGAATTAAAATGCCCTTTGGGCAGATGAACGAGCAGCATTCTATACTCATCCGCTATTCATTCGACTAGTGAGAAACTTTTAATCTTTACACTCTATTTTGACCTATCATAACATACTGAAATTCCCTTCCAAGTGGCCGTTTGGAACATCCAGCCTTTGCGGAATCTTCATTCAGTCTCAGATGGATTTTCTGCTGGTGACTTTTTTCACTCAGCTGCATTGGATACGCTGCTGCCTCACTTCTGCAAAGCTTCTGAAACCCGGTGGAGCACTTGATCACTCGCTCTATCTATGGAAAGTCAGTGACAAACGGACGGAAAATATTTTAAAGCTCGTGTGGATGATCTAGTCTAAAGTCCTTTTTGGATATTGACATCATTGGTTGAAAGTCATCGTGCCTTTGGTATGCAGCTTTGATCAATAATGATGTATGGATATGATTCACTGACTAAATCAAAATAACAGTAGCTACTGAATTACCATCGACTTTTTTAACTGTATTGTTATTATGAAAAAGCTATCATATATTATAAGTGAATTAAGGCAACTAGCTGGAAAATAATAAAAGGTCTTCAAATCAAGAATATCTTCTTTATTTGCCTTTATTTACTGTTCGAATTATCATGGTGCAACTTCGTTTATTACGACTGCTTTTGAAAAAAATATTTTACTTACGTGTTGGAGTGAATAAGATGATTTTATATACTTTGAAGGTGGTCTATTGCCATCTCCGTTACTTCAGGGGAAAATTGTGCATCTGGTCTTTATTCTAGATAGCTAAAAACCAGGGAGACACGGTGAAATAGATAGTTGTTTTAAATTAATATTTCTACGACTTGGAGGACAGCCTGATTACAAAATAGACCTAATAAATAACAATATATATATATATATATATATATATATATATATATATATATATATAATATATATATATATTATATTATATATATATTACTTCTCGGAAGCATTTAAATTTGTGTTAATTAAGTGATCTTAAATATCGTTCCCGAAAGGTGTAATTTTTTATTGGAAATTTCACCATAGGATTATTTTTACATTAAATTATTTTGTGAGTTTATCTTACTTTGGCACGATGCCGATTTTATTTAATAAATTCTATAGAAAAAATCATCGAGAATATTCAACAAACCTACTGTCAAGTCATTACTTTTTTAACATTTATCAATAGATACTTAAGATTTCATAGCTTTGAAAGATGTCAAACCACAGTCTCAGTTACAAATTTGTTTGGGAGAATAAGAATACCAAATATCATTCACAGTGGACATGGGAAAATACCTGCGTATAGGACCATCGCCTTCCAATTCTTGAAAAAGAACTATATCCAGGACTAGCACAACCATGGTTACTTTTCGAACATTTCAAAGCTGATTGTCGTCATCTTAAAGTGACTAAGCGCTTTGTTCTGAATAAAAAGGCGTACATTTAAGTATAATTTCTTATATAACGCCAATATAATTCAGGCTACTTATCTTAAAATCTGTAAGATTATTTTGCATCTGTCTCATGACAGGAGGCCACAGTTAAGAATCCTGGTAAAACATTGTCAAACAGGGCAAACGCAAGCTAGTGCTAGACAGAGGTGTAGGGATATTCATAGAAGGAAGCACGATAAGGGATCTGTATACAAGAGATATGCAAGCATGAATATAAATGTACACAAGCATGTGGAAATACTGTACAATATCATATGACATGCACAAAGATACAAGCTTTTAACTGTACAATATTTGCCTTTTCATTCCAACATTTTTTTTATGATGAAGAGACTGAATGATAACAAACAGGATAAATATGCTCTGACTGATTACCCAAAATGCATTATGTAACTTCGAAATAGAAACGCCAGAGTCGTGATACAGGAAAAATATCGAAAAGTGAAGTCCAGCACTTTAAAATTGAATGTGATGAATTATTCATAAAACATTAATTACAAAGTTTGGGACTTCCTTTCTAAATGTGTTAGAGTAAGAACTAATGTATATGGCTCGAACGGATTAGAAGAGGCCCTCAGAGGAGGCAGGTCAAACATGCTATGAGTGGGCGGACTACAAAGATTGAGCTCTTGTGCGTTAGCTGGAATCCCTGGCGCTGCCACCATCGCAGAAGTAATTGAGTTCTTCAACATTGAAGACTTCCTGTTCAAAACCCCTTTGAGCTTGCCAACTACATTTGTGAACAGGCTCCAAAGACGCTGGCCGAGTGCTATGACTCTCACTACAGCTTGCTAGCTCTGTCGGGCGGAAGATATGTCTTACTTCTTTTACCTCCGGCCAACCTCTGCCCAAGAATGGACATCCTAGGAAGAAGCATGTGTGGCCATTGTAACAAGATAGGGTACCTCATGGAAAGTGCTGTGTAAAGGTTGAGAATCAGCCAGCAAATTCCTCTAAGACCCTGAATGGGACAACATCCAACAGAACCAAGTCAGGCCCTTGGGTAAGCAACAACAAGCCTGCTCCCTCTAGCAGAACAGTGCCAAAGACAGCCAACAGCAGCAACTATTGCAATGCTTGTAAAGCAAATCAGCCAAACCTGCCCCTACCTTAACAGTCCTGAATCAGTCCTCATTAGGCCCTCCAGCCGAGGGTCCCATATATATGTGTGTAGCCCCTCCTTGAGGTAGCTATTCCCCATACCCTGTTACTGCATTGATGACACTGGCACACAAATCTCCATCATACAGGAAGACAAGTTCCCCCATGAGGCCATCATTGGTTGAGGGCATCAATCATCACAAAAGGATACTCCCCACAGTCAAATTGAGGGTCACTAGGCCCCTCTGCAGTAAGCTCTGCGCACCTGCAGTAGCATCATATTTTTCTGGAGGCTATGACCTCTATCTGGTACAATATTTCAAGTCCCTTATAAAATTCGACGAACAAAGGGTCCTAACCCTTCGAAGCATTCAACAAGACCAAAAGGTCTTTATGGACCTGTCTTTAAACCACTGCCAGCTCCATCCATCCCGAACGAGGCTTCCTTAATATGCACATTCGATATCCTTTCCAGTGATCCCTAACTTGAAACCAAATCCATTACAAAATTGAGTGAGGATTTTGCCACATCTCAACTGGCCAATGAACCCCAGGAACTGTGACTACTAGTGTCCTAGCTTGCAAGGCCTGCCCTTGTTCCAGTTGTCACAGCAGCCTGAACAGATGGCACTTACATATCTTCCAAAGACTTGGTTCCACATGTCCTCGACAAAGTCAAAATACTGGTCTCAGAGAGAACAATGGCAGAAAAGTCCATATCATAGAGGTTCCAGGCAACCTAAGAGAGCTGATGAGCTCTCCTCACAATACTGCCCTTTGACGCAGTGCCTCACTTCTATCTTATGGAAAAATGTGCACCTCTATCCAGAGGAAGATGCCAGGTGTCTTCCCCCGTTGATTTCCTTATAACTTTCTAATTTATTCTTTCCCTGTACAATTTCCTTTTCCGTTTACTGATCAGTTCTGACCTCGGTTATGCCTTATAATGGCTTATATTTATAGTACTTAACTCTCTATTCCTGCAGAGTGCCAATTGCCAGACCTTCTGGTGCTGTAAGTGCTTTGACTTGACATTCATGCCAACTGGCATAATGAATTTGAATGTAAATATCCCAATAGCACCAGGATCTTTCCAGACAAGTGCCACATGTGGCACAGTGCCATCCCTTTATCTCATTTTGTTGCATTTCCTTGTAATTAGTAATCACAAGTCCTTGACTCGTAACCATTCATGCAGCTACAGGCCTGCTTATTTTCATGTACTTAGTTTTATGATTTTAGGCACCCAAAATTTTAGTGCTAAGACTGACATCATGCAGCCATTCAAGTACCATGGCACCACACTAACACAAGTCCACGAATACTTCATCATACTGCCTCATAAAGGCCCATTAACAGCTTCAGTTTGATTCTCAAAGCTAACCTTATCAATATTAAATGTATGATTAACCTTAGGATTTAATGCTGTACTAATCCTATCATTCTTTCACATGTGTTACTAAGTTCCTGAAATATAATTTCTTAGAATACTTTTTATTTTGAATTTGCTATTATGCTGCTTTAGAGTAATAAATGGAGAAATATAAGAATTTAACTTGCAGAAGCACAGTCCTCCTGTGATAAGTAAATCTTAAAATCAAATAAGAAATAGCTGAAAGTGATGTACTCACAAAATTTATAATTTTAGAATTGAATCTTACCATACATGGATGTAAAGAGTAGTTATCAGCTTGTTTATTTAAGTTGACTCGATTGTTGACATTTCCACCCGATTCTGAGTGAATTGTCAACCTGATGGGGGAGTTGTAAAGAGGTAGTCTTCTTAGCAAGTCACCTCAACCTCCAACCTTGCTTTTTTAAAACATAAGAGACACCCTGATACCTGATGAAGGAACGGTGAAAAAAATTAGCCCCTTCCTTATGCCTCTCAATGCTCCCTGCTTTGGTAAATCTGTTCATCTTTCTAAATCTTGTGACTGCCTTGAAAATCCTCCTTTCAGACAATGTCATCGGAATCAAAACCTGCCTCAAGGTTGCACTGTGTGTGACATCACCAGAACTGGGAAGGTCCTGCATTGCGCTGTCCCGCATGGTCTTTCATATGGTCAACCCAAGTCAATTCATCAATGCATATTCCCTCCACGCCATATGTATCTCAACCCAGCTCCGCTTCACTACGTTCAAAGGTAAAGTCTTGATTTAAGGTAATTTTAAACCAGTTACATACCCCTTCTATTCTTACACTGATTTCGATTTCTGTTCTAAAGTGCATCATTTTCTCCCAATACCCTGACTGAGTTAGTACAGCGCGCAACATTAACTTAAATATTCTTGTATATGTGAATCAAATTATTCTGGCACCTTCTGTGTGCTCCTCGATTCCCCAAATATCGCTAATTTTCCCTACATAACTGCATGTGTTCTCAATTGCAGACGTTATGTGGTGTGGAAAACCCAGTTCACCTTGTGCTCAAACCGTGGTCATAGCCACAGAAATCTACTCTTCTGTGTTCCCTTTCAAAAGGACACACCATTTGTCTTCAGTATTTTGAATTTGATGTAAAAGTAATTACTCGACAGAGCACTGTTCTGTCTGGCTATTTTCATTTCCCCATTCTTCTGATACTGATTGTCTTCAAATGCAAATATAGTCAAGTAAACCAAAGAGCCCAGTGGACAGAGGAGAAATCAGGATTTCAGCGATGTTATCGACCTGGCCAACAAGTGCGATAACAACACTGAAGTCCTGATTTCTCCTCTGTCCGCTGGGCGCTGGTTCGAACCCACGAGAGGACGAAATTACCTTACCACCTAAAAAATTCCCCTTCGGTTAACATATATGCAAATATCTTAATTCCGAGGTAGAGGGAACTGGATATTAACAGAAATTTGTAGCTCGATGTATATATATATATATGTGTGTGTGTGTGTGTGTGTGTGTTTCAAATACTCTGCTTGCTGTAAGTGGACATATGGGCAAAAGACAGCTATTAATTTAATGCCAATCAGGAAACAAATTAAAATTGATGGTCGTATAGACTCTGTAGCACAAATTCAAGCTCAACGTTACTGGTTCACATTTTATTATGTTTATTAGTCAAATGAACCATTGATAACCGATCTAGAAGAGAACTGGTTGAATGAAATTTATGAAATTTGAGAAATGAGTAGCTGATTAACGCGTTTTTATCCTTGCAAAATTTTGATGATATAAGTTCCGGGAAACCGACAGTCCGCTGGATTTTCCTGACAACCTTCCATGACTTATTTCGAAGGATGGCTAACGGAAGGCATTTCATGATCGGTTTCTTACCAGTTGCACAGGAGAATGGACGTTGCCTAACTGATGCTCATCCCTGTCCAAATGCTTTTCAACCTTGACTAGGTGACAAAGTTGTAACGGACGCTGTAGTATGCGACACATTACAGCTGAATAGAAGCATATATTATGAGACTTCTTCACACGACCCCTAGTTATAACACAAACATGTTATCATACAGATATGGCACTATATAATAATGTATAAAAATGAATGTTTATATGTTGTTTGGACGCTATAGAAATCTGAACCGCTTGACAGACCCAGACTAAAGTTTGAACCCCACCTCTATGCCACCCCAGAAAGGTTTTTAACTCAAAATGAAACCCCTAGCCCGTGACAGGCATACAAACAAATACAAAACAAATAAAATGTCTGTTTTTACTGGTGCTGTCCACCTTCCCTTAAGTAACGTTGTGGGAGTCACCAGTATCTTGGGTGGAAATCCACCACCTTTTCTCCCACTGCACACCCTTTAAGCAGTTTAATACATCCAAAGAATTAAACTGATGTGTTTGCTTTCATTACAACAACAATATTTTTTATCAGTTTATATGAATTTTAAATCATACTTTATTATAATTATCAATATAATTGTTAATTACCTCGATACAAACATCACTGAAAATCTATACCGATAATTTCTATATAGACGTAGAATTTAAATTTCCGCAGCCAAAAACGAGTTCCCCATTCTCTCATGCGCAGTAGCTGATGGCTAAGCCCGACGTCAACATAATACGCCATTCCCCCAGCCCCCCGCCCGCCCAACTTTTTTTTTTAATCCGTTGTAATGCGAATTTCTTCATTAATTCGTTAGTTTATTCTTTGATTTTACCTTCGGAATTCGCTGTAGCTAAGGTGACATATTTCATTATAGAGTCGGTTTAAAAGGTCTGAAATTAATTATCAGGTAGTTTGGAAGCAGCACCACCAACACCTACTTCACCATACAACAACCCCTCGATCAAACTCTCTCTCTCTCTCTCTCTCTCTCTCTCAAGGAATCCAAGAGGTGTTTCGCTCTATATCTTTCTCATTTGCAAATTCCCTTTATGAATGAATTTTAACATCAAGTCAACTAGAAAATCTGAGAATATTTGTCACTGCAAGTCAATCATTCTCTCTCTCTCTCTCTCTCTCTCCATTTTAATCAGATAAGTGCCAGGACATGTATATATATAGTATATATCATATTTATATCAAGTAATGAATTTAAGAAAAAATTATTGATCATAGGGAAGGAAAGTATTTATGATAGTCCACATACTTTACACACAAAACAATTCAAAAGGGATTAAGAAAATTTGCCTGAGCTCTTCAAAGTTCTTCTGGGCAGCGCCAGGTTGGTCAGCTAGTATATATAATATATATATATATATATATATATATATATATATACATATATCATTATATATATATATATATATATATATATATATATATATCTATATATATATATATATATATAATATATATATATATATATATTATATAAAACACTTAACTACATGTGGATATGTGTGATAATTGAATCACGTGTTAAAGTGATTATAATCACACACGACACACACACACACACACACGCACACACACACACACACACATATATATATATATATATATATATATATATATATATATATATATATATATATATATACATATCATATAGTACATACGTAACAAGGCTGCCTGAGTATCA
>NC_087200.1:104188885-104231385 GCF_015104395.2 Macrobrachium nipponense | reverse complement strand
AATCATTTATCATCACTTTCGATATTTTTCCAACATTAGATTCTCCTTTACCATACTGATTCTTTAGGACACTTCAGACTTGCTCTTTCGGATTATTTTCTAGTTTTTCATTGAACTATTTCATGCAAGTGGTTTCAATGGTGAAATATGTTTTCTTCTTTATCACTGGTGGAGCTCCTCTGGGATATTGTCTGTCAACTTCCCTTTCCTCGTCATGAAATGATAGTGATTCAAAGCTCATCCTGTATCTTCCCCTACTTCCAACATTTTTGTTGATATGATTATCCTTTCTCTATTCTTACTCTTTTCTCTACAACTGTTTCTTCGTTCTATCAATCTTTTGGTTCTTATGGTTTCTTAAAATACGTCTTGAAAAGCTTTCGGTTAAAATGGTTATATCATCTTTCTATAAAATGGGCGAAAGTTTCGATGCGCCAATTTCTTCCTCCGTCTCCGTTACCAAAACTCTATTTCGACTGACTTGTCCAAGAGTTGGAAAATTGGGTTTTTATTTGCAAAGTTTCATAAAATTTCCCTCCTTTGTAGGAATGAGTTTACTCAACCTTTCCTCTTTTCGTGATACCCTCCTTTTTACCACAATGCTTTCTCTGTCATTTTCCTACTGGTTCAATCGTGGTTAGTGTTCACTTAAGCTCACGGAGAGAGTTTCTCTTCCAATTTGGTCCTCATAACGCCTTTCAGGCATGCTCCTTATTTTACTTCAAGGGGATCAGCGATAGCTTCGTTCCCTCTAATGCCATGATTGGAAATCTTCTTTCTGCTTCTGTTCTCCTGATTCCTATAACCTTTCATCGCCTCAATGGAGGAGGTTTGTATTTCTTCAAGATCAAGCCCCACTCACCTTCACCCTTTCTTATTTTCTCGTTTTAATCTGACCTGTGGTAAAAATAAGGCATTAGGTAAGTTCGTCACCCTAGCTCTTGCCTTTTAGAAAAGCATGAATATAATCTTTGCCAATCAAACCTGACACATTCAATCTTTCAACAAGCCTAGCAAACTTAACAGTTGGCTAAGACAAGGACTACATGAACTGGCATCTATCCTGATAATCTCAATGTACTTCATTTGAATTTATTTTGTTTCTCCTGCTTAAGGCTGTGCGGAAAACACCATGGGTATAGTATAAAACTCTACGATGCCTTCTGTTTAGTGTTCAGAACCAACCGGAGAATAAGAAGGCCCGGATTTTGCTGTGAAATTACTACGAAGCGTAAGTTCATTATTTTTGTGATTCATCTCCCTCATCAAATACATGACAACAAGTAATTGTTTTCAGTTTTGCTTTTAATAATGATGAGGACATAGGTCACATTTCTGTACATCACAACAATTGTTAAAAGTTATTTGCCATTACCCTTTACGAAATATTAAGGATCAATGAAAGTAGACGGTTTTCCTTAAAACAGAAAAATATCAAGTACCATGACACGAACGGGTAATGATGAAAGTTAACGGAAATTCACCTCTTAGATAACTGACGTTAATAGTCATCACTTATTGTAATTAAATACAAATCCTTGAAATTTTGAATTATCAGTTATCATGTATAGCAAAAATGATCTTAACAATTTTATATCTAATTTCAGGGTTGAAATCGTATTCTCAAATAGGAATTACAGTTAACGCTTTGAATTACCGATGACGCATTGATACAACATAACAATTACATCCACGAACATTAAACTATTAGGTCCAATGACAACTTATTTTCAGGACTAAATGATGTATCGTTCTGGCTTTTCTTTTTACCTTCACGAACAAACCAGAATAAATTCCAGTATTCCGATAGAAAGTGATAGAAGAATGAGTGTCGTAAGCATGTAAAGAACATTCCCAGACAGTAAAGAAATTGAAATAGCTTTTATCCACCTCTGCCTTTGGGACTGACAGGACGTGCAAATGCTCAGCGACTACAAGGATTTCATTTTATAAGCAACATTAATAAACATTTTGCAATAATACTAAAACATCAATAGTTAATTCAAGTCACGTTACAGGACTTTGCATGACAACGCACCCCCAGCAAGAATTTTATATCTATATATACGTATATATATACGTATATATATATATATAAAATATATATATATATATATATATATTTATATAAAATATATATAATATATACATATATATATATATATATATATATATATATATATATATATATATATATATATATATATATATATAGATATATATGTATATTATATATATATTGTATATATATATATACGTATATATATATATATATATATATATATATATATATATATATAGATATATATATATGATAACTTGATCACGAAGTATATAAAACGTGATGCTATGTTATAAATAAAGGTTTTTTTTGCCACGAAGGAAAAAAATGAAAAAGCGAGATAGCCGAGTACTTTCGGTCCTATTCGACCCTTTACTGAGGCAGAGTAAAGGATCCGAATAGGACCGAAAGTACTCGGCTATCTTGCTTTTTCATTTCATTCCTTCGTGGCAAAAAACCATTTATATATATATATATATATATATATATATATATATATATATATATATATATGAATAACTTGATCACGAAGTATATAAACGTGATGCTATGTATAAATAAAGGGTTTTTTTTTTGCCACGAAGGAAAAAATGAAAAAGCGAGATAGCCGAGTACTTTCGGTCCTATTCGGACCCTTTACTGAGGCAGAGTAAAGGATCCGAATAGGACCGAAAGTACTCGGCTATCTTGCTTTTTCATTTCATTCCTTCGTGGCAAAAAAACCTGTATAATATATATATATATATATATATATATACTATATATATATATATATATATGTATATATATAGTATATATATATATATATATATATATAAACCTTTATATATATATATATATATATATATGTATATATATATGGTATATAGATATATATATATATATATATATATATAATATATATATATATATATTAAGCAACAATGTCCTTTAATATCTAATTCACTCTACCTCGGAATTAATAATATTTTCATATATGTAAACCGAAGGGTTTTTAGTTAGATAGGAATTCTTTCGGAAATTATATGTATTTTTGATATAAAATATAATATATATATATATATTATATATATATAAATATATATATATAGATATATATATATAATATATATATATATAATTATATATATATATATGATTAACTACAAAGTTTTAATATCTAATTCTCTACCTTCGGAATTAATATCGGTTTTCATATTAAACCGAAGGGGATTTTGTAGTTGATAAGATCGTCGTAACTATAAAATATATTAATTCCGAGTTAGAGTGAATTAGATATTAATGGTCATTTGTAGCCAAATGCGTATATATGAATCACGGTGATGTGATAAAACTCATTTAATTATATATATGTATATATAAGTCATATCACATATCCGTGATTCATATACATATATCGAGCTACAATGTCCTTTAATATCTAATTCGCTCTACCTCGGAAAATTAATATATTTTCATATATGCTTAACCAACCGAAGGGGAATTTTTTTCTCGATAATAGATTTGCCTGGACCAGGGCGCGAACCTATGGATCCTTTCAAACCCAGGAACGTCATCGAAGCTTTTCCTACTACACCTCTCGCGGTGTGTAGTAGGAAAAGCTTCACTGACGTTCCTGGATTTGAAAGGATCGCGCCCTGGTCCAGGCAAATCTATTATCGAGAAAAAAAAAATTCCCCTTCGGTTAAGCATATATGAAAATATATTAATTCCGAGGTAGAGCGAATTAGATATTAAAGGACATTGTAGCTCGATATATAGTATATATATATATATATATATATATATATATATATATATATATATATATATATATATAATAATACATATACATACATATACATAATAGACACACATAACACACACACACATATATATATATAGTATACATATATATATATATATATATATATATATATATATGGATATATATATATATATATATATATCTATGTCATCTCTCTACCTTTAACCTCTGATTAGGCAGACATACGCCAATAAAAGTAAATACATTTGTCATTTCTTTCCAGCGAGGACAACCACAACTACAACCACCACAACTACAACCACCACAACCAAACCCACCACAACAACACCTCGCCCTTGCTGTTTACCTCCACTTCCGCCTCCTGTTCCCAAACCATTTGTTCGTTGTAAGTATGAAAGAAAGCTTACTTCAAAAGCCGGCTCTCTTTAAGAGCTACTATTTATTGGTCATAATCTTAGAGACTACGCACTCATATCTATAATAAATATCTGATTTAGAAAACGATGTCTACATTGTGGAAACTTGCCAAGCCTTTTTCTTAACTTCTTTTAGAAAAATGTTAACATAATGGAAAATTAAAAACTTTTTATCGTTCGGATTTGTCAGCACATATTGTGATATGGACTGACTGTTGTGAATCTGGTTGGACAGATGCTATTTTGAAGTTGATACTGTTTTTGTTTCTGATGGTGCAAGAGGAAAGTAGTTACTTACGTGTATAACTTTTATTACTCTGAATAATTCTTAAAATCCGTTGGGAAATAACCAAACAATTAAAAGCAAAGGAACTCATCGTTTATACGCTTTTAATGGAAAAACCTTGCAAGTACATGCCATTATTCCACCTTTCATGAAACTATTGTTTTTCCATATTCGGTTAGGTTACAGAATCTCTTACCAACAAACAAACAACCATAATTATCATGAAACTCTTATGTACATTCCAGCTTGCGCTGATATACGACTTCCCCCCTTCTGCAATTGTACAGACGTAAGTTGTCTGGGTAACAGCACAAATGTTTCCCAGGGTTTTCTCATCAAATCTTGCTACAACCAAAATCCTCCATCGATTATTTCTTAAAGCTTAGAGTCAGCAATCTCACTCTTTCTTACTAAAAGTTCCATGAGATGTCTTGAAGTGAATGCTTTTGTGGGGAGTTATCGACTTATGACATATTTAAATACTCAAAGAACACATAATTTTTGCTTCCTGACTTTTCAAATTAGTGCAAAATTCCTGTAAATATATATTACTCCTTAACTGATGAAAGTAATTTTGAAACATAAAAACTTCAGCAACTAAGGATTATCTAACATTGCCGTTGTGAATTTCAAGGACGATCAATTGTCATGTTTGTAACTGCAGCATTTGTAAGAGCTTGTCAACACGAGATCTGAAAATGCTTAAATGAAACACACCGCCTGTCAGTTGGCATTGTTTTTTATTTACTAATGAAATTGAATATTCCTTATTACCACTAATGGAATTAAAACCTAATGGTACTATTTAGTTACTGGCGCATCATTTTATGGTTAACTCAAACTACAAGATACTTCCCACACATCTTCAGGATTAAAATTTTACGTTAGGCAATTTATAGTGAAAGATGCCACTGATTATGAAATATCTGAAGTCAGTTTGCTTAGAAAATTTTCTCCCAACAAATAATGTATCACAGTTTTGAATCCTAATCTCCTTTGTTGTGTGCTCAGAACATTTGGCAGATGTTCTTTTAAACCTTTCTCTTTGGATTACTGATATTATGTAACACGTATCAAACAAATCTGCCTCCAGTAGTTCTACAAAATTATGATTTTAGATACAGGATAACATACTCATATTAACAAAATGTTCCTCTTTCTAGTTGATGAGTGGTGTGATATGTATTACTTGCGTCATCTGTCAAACCTGTGACATGGAAATCTTCATTATATACGACTTCTCGTAAGTATGATGCCGAAGGCCAACATAATCAACAGTTCCTTTTCTAACCGAAGGTTCTATTGTGATTCATGTTTCTCTATTTTTTTATTGGTGATGTCAACCTGAATAGCTAAGTAATGTTGCATCCAGGTATCACAGCAACAAAAAAAGTTTCATGAAAACTCAGCCCAGTTTGAGAAACGTTGCAAAATGAGCCAAGGATGTTATAGTACAAACCTCATATTAGATCCTAAAGGGTTAAATTCGAGAACTGTGAGATAGGTTCATGACACAAATACAATTCTTGATGAAATTGTGCAATCATTTTCTTGCACTAGCTTTACTTAATAGGAATGATAATGAACATCAATGTATGCCTGAAGGAAGATAATACATTTAACTTTACCTTTCTCTTCACTCAGGCAAGTAAAACTGTATATCTACCTGTATTTCAATTGCCCCAACTGCACTATGGATCTCAGCAACTATGGTTATAGGCTGTATGTTTATGGGTATGTTAACTGCCTAAATTCGCCTACACACGTCACACTTCCTACTTATCCAAATGCGAATCAGGTCGTTGCAGTAGTAAGTAGTCTGTGTCTTGTCTTCTATTTCTGCTTTGACTCTCTTGAATATCCTCATGATAACCTGAGTTCTTTTGTGCTGAAGACCGATGTCTTCTCTCTCTCTCTCTCTCTCTCTCTCTCTCTCTCTCTCTTCTCTCTCTCTCTCTTCCACCTTGATTAATTTCCTGACATCAATTTTGGAAACAGATTATCACAGTTCCGGTCCACTCCCTTCCCGTGTTGGATTCCATACAAGACTTGCTTAGTTTGTTTGTCATTATAGAAACATTGATATTGCAAGTGTTAACTTAACATGCTATGATAAACATTGGTTTATTAAATGATGAAAAAGAATTTGCTGTCTCGCCTAGCACGTCACCCAAACTGTTACAGACAATTCGATTAGTAAATATTTAACAACAGTTCTCATAGTTTTTGCCAACAGCATGTTATACTCTTTCAACATGAACAACTCAAACAACAACAAATGCAGCTACAGTACTAATGCTTGTAACACTATCCTTGAATAAAGAAATATTAAGGTTTACTTCCATGTGAAGACTGTCATTCATTATCTCAAAGCCTCTTCCAACCTTGCCACTGACTAATGAGGAACTTTGCTTTTCAGTTCTGTCCGATAGCATCAAATTTCGATATCTGCGCATATTTCAAATCTCTAATAACTGGATCAGGGAGAAGACTTTCCTCGGAAAAGGACCAACGAAAGGAAATTGGACATCTTGCAAAAGCTTGCAATGGAATTAAACATCTTACGCTTCTGGAAGTAAGTTCTCCTTTCCTATTTGGAATCTAGAATCTCACCTGTAATGATGAGAAGATATATAGGCAAGGAATGATGAATTTTATATCCGGGAAAGTTTTGAAACAAAGAAAAGAAAAAACGTATCCAGTCGTTCTAATTTTCTTTCTATAAATGAAAATGCACATAAAGCTTTACTAGAACTGTTCTCAATTAAAATCAAAACACTGATATTTTAGTATATATATATATATATATATATATATATATATATATATATATATATATATATATATATATATATATATATACACTTTCTTGCAGCCAACAGATTTGATGGAAAAAAAGGGGACGGAGGCTTTCATAACACCTAAGAAAGATATAGCGTTATATCAAACTGATTTAAGATTGAAGATAAAATTATATCAATCAAATATATGAAAACTAAAGATAAAATTTTATCAAACTAAATGAAGAATGAAGATAAATATATAGAACAAAAAAAGATGAAGTTCAAGAGGATCAGTGTTCGAATATATATTCATTCGTAGGAAAATATTAAGGCTAAGAACTTTAGACTTATAATTGACTACAATCACCTTTGCTTTACAGAAAATTACATCTTTCGATTTTGTTTTTCAGGTACTTTTTAACTCCTCCTCAATAGCCGATCCAGAGACATATCGAGCAATAACGATCATAGGACAACCCTGCGCCAATTTACCTCAAGGTGGAATCATAAAATTGTCTGAATTCACAAATGTTGAAGTAATGTAAGTAATTCCATTTAGGGTTATCTATGCGGTAATCTGTATTACCTTTGGAAGGATATACCTCCCCACGGGCAATCTGTCACTTCACATAATCAGAAATGATAATTGTGATTGTTGTGCAAACAACACACCTAATGCAATGTAAGCAGTAACACGAGGAATGTGAAGCAGATGACAGGTTGCAACTGCTGACAGCTTTTATTAAGTCTTTTATTTTCCTAAATAATTATGGAAGGCGTAGAACTAATTTCCTTACCTCCTTTTTTTAAAAAATAAAAGTGATACGAATATTGTACATTGGGGAAAATATTATATGTCAGTGATCTACTATGAAATTCAGGGCCTCTGTAACACGGTTTTTTGGATTTTGCTCCTTATCAAAGCACCGGATGTAGCTGAAAGTTGACATATGTATATTTTACAACTACACACAAATTTTGTCAGCATTATCAATAACCTAAACCCGATAGTTTTAATTTTTATAGAGTAAAAATGATCTAGCCGACGCCATGGCCAATGATTGCGAGCCAAGATCGGAAAAACATTCATTACGTAAGCAAGGTAAACATCGTTTTACGAAATGTTGCCCCGCCCATCCACTAGACAGAAACCCATTCACCTTATTCCATCGGCTCTGAAACCCATAGTAGTCAAGAATGGCTAACAGGATTTGGAATTGTCCCCGTGGTTGCAAAACTGCATTTGTCTTACGACTTGCAACTTAATACAGTCAAGAGAAAGCCCGTGGCCATACTTACTATAGCCTGAATAGGTAATTAGTGAGTTTCTAGTTTAAATCCAATGTTTATGGTCTGATTTGTATTTAGCGTAACGTGATTATAATACTTGTAATGTCATTCAGGATTTCGAACATTTCCATTAACTATTCACTATGCCACCAAGAGAGAGAGAGAAAGAGAGAGATTGTATGTAAACAGCCTTTATATAACTATTTTTGTCAAAATAAGATTTTTATCCAAAGTAAATACAAGCTTACATGTGCTAAAATCTCCAGCAGACCAACGGATCATCCGATATATTTTTTTTTCTTCTTCTTTAGTCTGTACGACCATGTTGGATATAAAATAAACTTATGAATGGCGGAACGATACATAGATGTGGGTGGGGTATCTGTGCTAGCGTAGTAATACTACTGTAGCAGTAGTGCCGCAAAATTAGTAATAGCAGCAATATACACGAATTAAACGTTTAGGCAACTGCTGGGATCCCTGAGGATCATTTAACACTTCTTACAACTACTCGAGATATGAGTTTTTATAGCCAGAAGTTAGATCTAATACAACAATGTCCATGATAGCCTTCAGTGTTATCCTGAATTATAACGAGGCCAAAGTGGGTGGAGCCTCATGAAGTCATCATTCTGACGATAATTATTGGTGAAGGTTTAAAGCCAAAATACGGTACCGTCTATTTTTTATTTTATTTTTTATTTTTTTTAGTAAATAGGTAGATAGCCGATAAATAAAAATTGCTTGACATTGGATACAGCAGTTATCAAATCAAGCTTGTCTACTATGTCTTTGAAAATTACCAACTATTCCCTACATCTTGTCAATCTGCTGGTGACCTATAAAGTAGATTATAATTTCTTAGGACACTTATTTTGGGAGTTAGACTAATAATCGAAGTGTTTTTGTATTTATTAACATATTTTGTTGGTTTGTTCATTATGACAATTATCAGTTGAGAGGTTTCAGAGTTCATAAAGGTATACTGCTTTGCTTGTATTTAAATTTGTATATCACTGTTGCCAGAGGTCTAGCCTTCGTTACGTATAGCCAATCATCCATCGAGAAAGAGGGAAGAAATGCTGTCATAAATTACGTAACGAGTGCGTTCGAAACCTTATCTTTGAGTAAGTTGGCCCGTCTTCAAAAAAAAAGTCACTTTTACATTATAAGTACCAAATTTATTCAACCTACGTAATGCAGAATACAGTCAAAATTTATGTGCAGATATAATGTGTATTCTGAATAAGCGTTATATCTATGAAATGTATAGATAAAAAGTTATTGCCAAAAAACCGTATTACAGAAGCCCTGAATCTCATAGTAGTCTATGAGAATTGTGTATAAACTTTCTCATTAAAATATTGTTAAAAATGTTGAAACGAATATGAAAGTATTCTATAATGATCCTTCATCAGAATACCGAAACAAAACCATTACTCGCCGACACTAATTTGACATAAAGGAACATTTTCTGATGTATTAACACGACTACTTTAAAGATTTTGCTAAAGACTACAATGCATAGGAAAACCACAGTGAACAAAATTCGAGGTTTAACTGATGAGCAAAACTGAATCACGGACAACTGCTTAAACTTCGTAAAATTGTTCGCTATTTCTACAATAATTTCTCAACATTTTCATACTGCATTTTTAAAATCGTGTCCAATCCATCAAAATAAGCCATTGCTAATATTTTAAGAAGAAAGTTCTTATAAAGGTTATAGAAAATCTAATCACTCCTTCGTTTTGCAGAAACTTAAACCTCTGCAACTGTGGATCCATAATTCTGAACTCTTTGTGCATCGAGCAAGTCACTATTAGCCTTCCCAACAATTCAAGCTGCACTTCTTGCAACGTCACCAACCAAGGTAGGAATGAAAAACAAAGAGGACTCTTCCTTATGGCAACAGCGGAGGTTGTCAGCTGCAAACCATTTTTTAACTGAGCATATTGCGTTGTCATAAAGCACATGAACATAATCTTAGTTAACTTTGTTGGTGGGATAAGAAACGCTAAAATCAATGACAATTATCAAAACATCCAAAACAGATCATAACATCTGGACATCTTTTGGAGCCCGAATAAATGGAAAAAGCATTTGCTTTTCATTGCAGTTAGGCTGTAATCAATACCTGATCTATGAAATCGACCATTTTCTTTTACACTGCACTCTATAAATAGCAGGAATCAGCCATCCGAAGATATTTATGCAGGGAAAATATTATTAACTTTTTGTGTATATTTGTGAAGGGAATATGTACTTTTTGCTCTTGGTGCTATTTATAATTTTCTCTTATACATGCAAACATATACAAACACAAATATTTATATATGTATTATCCATATGTACACACACACACATGCACACACACACACATTATAATATATATATATATATATATATATATATATATATATATACATATATATATATTTATATATATAATCATATTTCCTGTTCCTTCAGCTAGTGTCACTATGTCATCGTATTTTTTAATCTTTCATATTCTCATAACTCAGAATTTCTGTCAAATGAGGACCGAATAAGATTTAAAAGAAACTAGTTGCTGTGTATGTGTCTGAAAGGATACAAAGCACAATATCTGTGATGAAACTAATCTTCACCTTTTATTCCTCAGCTCCGACACAACCAAATGTCACCTGTCCTTAATCTTCTCTCCTGCAGAATATCATCGCATAAGACAAGACCGGTAACTAGTCTCATTTTGTTAACTTCTAATCTGGATTCTCATTTGGTACACTAAGTCTATCATGTGAAATAATTAGTTTGAAATTTAATGACAACTCGGCTATATCTTCAAATAAATTAAGTTGGCTTTATTTTGAACAGAAATACTCTAACAAAATTAATACTTTGTTGCAGCCAGCAGATTTGATGGAAAAAAGAGGACTTTCACAACACCTAAGAAAGATATAGCGTTATATCAAACTAAATGAAGATTCAAGATAAATTATATCAATCAAACTAAATGAAAACTAAAGATAAAATTATATCAAACTAAATGAAGAATCAAGATAAAAATATAGAAAAAATATGGAAAAAAATTGTAGCAAGCATAAGAGGCAGAAAGAATATCAACAGCGCTGACAAGTAAAACAAAAGCACACAGACACAAGGACAAAAGAGTATAGTAGTTTTTATCAAGAGCCAAAGATTTCCTGGTTTTGGGTTTTCCGTTTCTTCCAAACGTAACCGCCAACAATTCTCGAGTAAAATCACATCGATTTTAGAACTAAAAGTCGAAAATTCCTGAAACCTCGACTTACCATTGCATTTAATTATGGATTTAAGGTAATATTTAAAGTGCACATTCATGACACCCCATTTTTTTATGATCTGCCTATTTATGTTGAATGCCTTTGATTTGACTTCTGTTACTTAACGGTGAAAAAAAGTCTAATCCTTTTTCATGAGTCTGTTTCTTTATCAAACTTCACAAAAACTTGGACGTGATTTTCAACAAGCTGAAAAAATAGTGCTATCCAAAAATTAATGAGGAGTCAGTTATTTCAATTTTGGCAGAACGGAACTCTTCCATTCCTTCTAGACTGGACTAGAGCTTCAGCTGAACATTGTAATTTTGCCGAGCGAGTCAACTTGTAACAAGACAAGAGTCTGTTTTCCAACCCTGGCAAGTTGCAGGATATACACCATGCATTTGGGACTATAAAATAACGCCAAAGAATAGTACAGTGCATGGACACTACCGTCAGTTAGGTAAAGCATTCTTTGATAGATCAGAAAGCACAAAAATACTCTAGGAGGGTTAGTGGTGATTGAATGTCCTGTGGATAACTCCACCAATCAGTGAAGTTTTAGTGTAAATTTTGGGGTAAGACTTAAGCGACTGAAAAGGTCAAAATCATTTCAACTCTGCCTTTCTGAATATGCTTGGATGCAAATCAACTTAGGAGAAAAATCTAAAGAGACTGCACTGCAACCAGTAAGCAACTTGCTAAAAGGGGCTAACTATTGAGCAATAAGCTAACAGTCATCATCATCGTTCCTTCTCTAAATTCTTTCTTCTTCAAAATACTGCAAAACATCAGCGCCAGGACCACCCACCAGGAAAGCTCTGTTAATAAAAGTACTACAAAATAAAAGGCCTGAAATGCTTGGGTTATATGGTCGTTCATGAACTTGAAGCAGGAAATGTGGTTTGTTAACATTATGAAAAGTCTTGGAGAAGAGACACTGAAAGAGGAAGCGATATGCAATTCTGCAAAGCTGCATGAAAATGATGTGTGTCTTCTATTACTAGGTGATAAGAAAATACAAAGGCAAGACAAGCTTCCAATCGTGAGACTTCCTCGTACAGAACCTGTATTCATTAGTACTGTCACTTTATCAAAAGTTCAATGTATAACTGCTGGCGTGTTACAATCAATATTCTGTCAGCAAGAGACTTTGAGTAAATCATCGAATCAAAATTTAAAAAATTAAACTAAGGAGTTTAAGAAACCACATCCTGCTTCTTTTCACATCACTAACCAGATGTCTTCTTTACGTAACAATAAGAAAAGATCAGATACTCTCAACCACTACAAAGAAGTATCTCTTTTTGTGTTCTTTTATTGATGGTGGTGGGAAATTATGCATCAACTTATCTGTTCAAATTACTGATCTTCTTACAATATTTATTTTCTTTCTCTGCGCTTTGGTACTGTTCTTCAGTTTGTTTTCCTAGCAATTGTAATGTAAACACGTGATCCACAAGAAGATGAAATTCTCCATGCTACTAATCGAAAAGAAAATTTGCTAGTTATTCGCAAATTCATCCAAGCAATCAAAGTGAAACTGAGAATCTCGTCTTGTAGTGGACCATTGTAAATTACAAAAGGAAAATGGTGGTGGGAATATAATAATTTTTCTTCAGTCATTATTAGCAAATGTATTTACACCTATCTTTGGTTTGTTTGAGGTGCAAAACTATGTTCTGTTAACGCTACCCCCAACCTAGCACATTCAAAGGTACCAACATTGAAAGGCAAAGTTATATACACCGAAGGCTATCTGGAAAATAGTGGGTAAAATATACACTAGGCATTGTCATTATTTACAATACATTTATGAATTTTCATGTTTGACACGGGAAATATAAAATGAAGTCCCACAAGGGTACTGCAAAAGTAGTTTTCTTCAAAAATATCTTTTCATGTTCATTAAACTACTTTGATGTAGTCAGAGTAACACCATTGAAAGCTGGAATAAATTTGTCCTTTACAGTCACAGTGAGGCTTTACTCTCATTCAGTTAACATAAGATCTCTAAGCTTGAAATTAAGATTTTTGTGAAGGTAGTATTATTTTATTAAGTAAACTGGACAAAGTCTTCCCATGACTTAAGGATGTTACTTTAGGAGAACCACATAGTAACCAGCCATAGCCTTGAGGGAAGCTTTCAACCTTCCGCTTAACAGGTCAAAGGTCAGCATCAAGTTATGGCTTTGTGGGGAAAAAATGACTAATATGAAATGTGACGTTGCCTTTCTTGCATTGCTCTGACATGCCCCATACTGCAATGTTACTAGAACAGTTTGCATCCTGTATCGTGTGCCTGACACTAACACCTGTACGAATTAAGATGAAGGACCCTGATTTGGTACCTTTGAAGTTGTTGGTAGCCAAATAAATGAAAGGATATATCAAACTTCTCATACGAATGCCAATTGTTCTGAGCAAGTAATTTCACACATTGAATTAAGTTTAATATAGAAAAAGCATAAATAAGGATGTTTTACTCTGATAGATTTGATTTAGAATAACCCTTCCAAAAATAAATGGACTTTAAATCAAATTTGTGTCTTCTTTTCCTTGATGGAATACCAAAGCCATCCTTTTTACTCCAAACATTCGATTGTTCTTTGTTCATTTTCATGGAATGGCTCTCACCGCCTTCTGTTAGCATTGTCCGATGGCTTTGACATTTCCTACATTCAGTTCAAGAAAAAGACGATAATTTTCGATGAGGATAATTATCATTAATAGGAGGACTGTTAACGTACTGTGCAGTTTTCCAAAAAATATATATTGTCAGAGAAAGAAAAAAGTTGATATATGAGAATTTAATGGCACTCAATAATTTATTTAAAAAATTGGTCCTACTGTAATTGCTAAAATATGACCTCACTGAAAGGAAAATAACCCAAGTGTAATTTAGGCAACTCCTGAATTGCAAATTAAGTGTAATTTAGGCAACTCCTGAATTGCAAATTTAATTCTAAAAAATAAACAATGATATAATATTCTACTGTTATATAGATAGTTTATCGGGGCCTCATGACAACGATGTGAGCCTCACGAATGGGAAACGAAATTTATTTTAGCTATTCAGTTGCTGGTTACTCATCCTCTTTCTTATCAAGTGTGAATTGATTTGCCATCTGTTTGTAACTAAGTCTAGGATTGCCACCCTAGCAAATATATTGTTAATTCCTACCAATATGAATCACTTCTCCCTGTCTCGTTCTCACTTCACTTATACATTAGAGATGTTTTATACTGAAAAATATTATGCACGGATATCCTTTAATACTCATTTCATATCCAGTTCATTAGAGCTTAGGGATAACTTACACCAAAGATGCATTGTGCCTGATATGTATTTCAGCTCAATCCTTGGTGTTGCGTGCAAGTTATTCTGAATTCATTTCCAAAGGATCTAGTTTTTAGAATCATCAACAAACTTTTAACTAATTATTTTCATCCTGCCACACCGGTTTTTAATGTTCCGAAAAAACTTATGTATGCTTCAATCCCCTATATTTCTAATTCCAATTTTTCACATAAAGTGAAAAAAATTATTGAAACTGAAATACTGTGCATTAACTTAAAATTGATATAAAATAATCTCAGTAAAATGGCTCCTTGTTTGGCTTCAAGGACCGTCTGCAGCCTTTCATGAGATCCAATGTGGTCTATAAGTTTACAAGCCCACGATGCCCTGGTACTTATATTGGATCAACGAAAAGGTTGTTGCAGATGCGTTATTGCAGTCACTTAGGGTTGAGTTTTAGAACGAGGGAAAGATTGAGCTGACCAGAACATGCTATCAATTGTAAAATTGAGGTCAAGAAGCAGCACTTTATCATATTAGGGTATTCTAAGGATGCAGATTATCTGACTACCTTAGAGTTATTATATATTAAAAGACTCATTCCATCATTAAATGGTGGTTGCTCTTCTCAACTATATCTGGCATAGTCGTCTTTGGAGGTTGGTGTTCATTCTTTGGTCATTCTATCTTCTTCCGTTGTACCTGAGGGTAAGTGAAATAGCAGTTGTTTTTACTTTGCTTCTTTGTTTTTGGTCTTTTCATGTTTTTCAATTGTCATTTTAAGAATCCTGTGCATTTTTAGTATTTTTAATGTTTTTTCAGACTGATGGTGCACATAGTCATGCGTGAAACGTTTCTTAATGAATAAATCTTCTGTTAAAAATAATTCATGTGTCTCCAGCTTTCCTGAATTGATATATATACATGTATGGCCGAGGGTCATTTGTGAAGCTTGTTTATATGAAAAGATGGCACCAGATTGCTACAGTGTGTGACCACTTAGAGAATGGGGTCACAGTGCCCACTCATATTACCAATTTCATTGCTTAATTAGGGTTAGTTATAAGGGATGGGGTAATCTATACTGTAGTAGGTTAAGGAATATCATTAATCACTGTTTTTTGACAGGAACGTTGGACCCCAAGGTTGAGAGTCATGGCCAAATGTGTAGTAGGAGGTTGCCGAGCATGTGTATTAACCTTCAGAACTCTTCTCAACCGTCCGCCGCCTCCACCCCACCCGAGTGAGTGAACGAGTCTGGCGCACCCATACACCAATGTTGGGGTTGACCACACCGGCCCCATATGAATTGAAGGAGGAGTAGGCTACCTCCTCATCATTGCCAGCATGGCCAGCTGTGGAGTTTACTTAGATTTCTGCAACAGACTGGAATTGGTAACATTTGTGCAGTACTCAGGAGATTTGCCACTACACATGGTGCACCTTCCCACATGTATAGTGACAATGCCTGACCTTCCGCGCTGCTAGCACCTTCTTGAGTTAGTTGTACTACGAGGACGTCACACAACATTTCCTCCCGGGGATGGGGATTCATTGGACTTTTCAAACTTCTGAGTCTCCCTGGAAAGGAGGCTTCTTTGAGAGGCTGATCAGGGTGGTAAAGCACACCCTGGAAGCCACCTTACAATGCAATGTCGTCCACGAGGAATGGCTTTGCATGCTCATCAAGGAGGCTGAGGCAATTGTGAACATTTGTCTGCTGATGTATGCCAGAGACACAAGGGAAGACGAGGTTCTCACGCCCTCCCACCTGGTCTGAGGAGATCTGGTACGTCTATTGCCACTGGTAGTCCTGTGCGAGATGTACCAGACCCTGACCACCAAGCAGTTGTGTCATCAGCACTTCTGAATCACTGAAATGCTTGGATGCTACAAGCGATAGTGGAAACTAGGTTACCTGAAGTCTCTTCAAGAATGGCATGACTTCAGGGAGAGTTCTGCAACTGCACTGCAAATAGGGAACATCATTCTAGTAAAGGTGGAGCAGTGGAAGTGCAGTTAGTGGCCCCTTGGCAGAATTGTTGCTATCTACCCTGATGATTGAGGGGTCATACAATCTGTCAAAGTCCTCTTCGAAGGCAAAGAGCACCTTTGAGCAGTGGAACACTTAGTGCCCCTAGAAGTGAACGCCAACGACGATGAAGAAGAGACAAACAAAGAAGGAATCGAGGACAAGAGCAACTCAGATGGGAACGAACATAACGGGCTGGAAGATAGTGGTGAAAGTGTGACCTGAAGAACTGAAAGACCCGAGATGAATGAGACAGAGCGGAAAGTGTTCAAGATAGTGCAAGTGAAGCAGTGGACAGTGAAAATGTGAGACTGAAGAGAAAGGCTGCAATTGGGCAGAGACTGAAAATATCATAGGCAAACCTTCAAAAAGAGTGGGAGCTGAAAAGAGATCTGAAGGTTTTAGGGCTAGTCTGTAAGTCTTGCATCTTGTGCATTCAACAAGGGCGGAGGCCAAGCACGATATTGGAACTGTGAACATGTATGCTGATGTGTTTTTGTGATTTCCTGATGTGTCATTGTGTAACTCATGATCTGCCCGGGATAAGACATCATCCCTCACATGTCTCCATGTCTAATTGAAGTGACATTATGCAATGCATACGTATACATGAACATTGGCGAGTTCACACTATTTTTTGCACAGAGAATCTCTTGTTATCACTATGATTGGGTTGTCTCGCCTATTATGTATTGATTAATGAAGTTGCCTTACTGCTTAATTTTGAGTGTTGCCTATTTCCAGTTGCTGATGTGTTATCCTATTGCACATTTGATCATTGCATATTTCAATTGCTGATATGTACCTTGTTGTATGAGTTTGAACATTGCCTGTTTTTGTTGATGTGTTGCATTGTTTCCTGATTTATGCAATTTGGGAGTCTTCTGTTCTGTGTCAACAAGTTGAGTGATCATTCTGGTGAAATGTGTGTTGTTGTCGTGAGCTAGACTCGAGTCATAGTGCTGCGAACGAGCCTAAGCTGCGACCAGGAAGACCCACTCCTCCTGCCTCACCTGTCTAGACCTTCTCTTCTGCTTGGTGGGTGGAGGATGCCATGAAAAAATGTGTGCACCATTTTCTCTCGATTTAAATCCACTGTGTCCTGAATTTGATGTCATGGGGAAGAAAGCTGGAGGCAGGGGTGATGGTCCTTCCTCTCATGTATGATGTATTTGTGCATGCTTGTGAGTCTGCTGTTCGACAGAGTTGTGAAAATTCTTCCGTATTTTGTTTTATCATATAATTTGTATTATAACTGCCACATTAACAAATGACTGAATGGAACTTAAGTTCGGAAAATGCCTGTCAGGTTCTCCAGGTAGCGTCCCTGGCCAAAATGCACGTCATTCCCTTTCCGAGAACCATGTGGGTAAGACATGCTTTTGAGCTCTCGTGTTGCCAGTTAGACCATTACGTACCATGCATTGTGATATTTCATGTTAGTGTTCAAAATTCATTAGACTGCGTTTGCTGAAAGCAATTATTATATACTTGCATACCGCTGGACCTTTGATTCCATAAGTACCACGTGGTCATTTATTTGGTGATAGTGCAGCCTTTAAGAGTCAATAAAATTTATTTGGAATTAATTTGCAGGAGTAGTCACAAGATGTTTATTTTTGTAATAAAACTGTGTAAAATTTTGCCACCATCTTCCTTTGTCCTATGATTGGCGGCCGAAGTCTGCGGCATAAGCTAGGCCATCCTGCCAACTCCATCAGGCGATTCAGTAAAAGTCCAGTTGCAAAGGTATATTTCGCAACACTGTATGGATGTTGTATTCTTTAGAAATTTAGACATGTGTAATGTGTAAACATATATGTCTCATTTAAAATGGCTTGTGTAATTAACTCTTGTATAAGAGACCACAGTGCTGCCAAGTTGTCTGCGATAGATTTGCTTCAGCTCTTTAATTTGTACAGTACTGATATTGTACAGTACTGATATGTTCTATTCATCTTGTACATAATTAGTGAATGTATTTGATATATAAAAATGACAAAGCATTTTGTTTGATGATAGAAATTTTCTACATGTCGTCATATTGAGTATGACAGAGAAAGTGTCAATTTTGATTGTAATAAGCATTGATATTTGATAATGTCGTTCATATATTCTGAGTGAAGCCTTTATTTTTTATTAAAATTAAACTTTTACCTCGTACCTTACTATTTCATATATTGTACACCATCTACATAATTAGTTAGTCAAATACTTAGCAGACTGATATAGCAATTTTGCCGAGTATCAACTCGGAAAATGAGTAATATCATATGAATGGTCAGGCTGGTGCAAGTAAGAAGTTGATTTTTAAAATCTACAATAAATCTTAGACTTGAAACACTTGTTAAACCATACCGACTTAGACAGTCAGATAAATGGACCTGGCTTCTGGACTATGAAGCTCATCAAGAAAGATAACGTAAAATAACATTAATAACAGCTACATGAAAGAAAAGAATTGCATGGGGAAAAAATTTAAGTTGTGCAGGTGAGCCGCCTGTTGCTCCCCCAGACGGAAGATATTCTAATGAACTGGGCTTGACCTAGTGTTACTTATTTTGTAGGGGCATTAGCTTATCCAGTGTTAAAAAAACTTGACAACCGATTCTCTCAGACAAAAGCATTGTATTGATATTCTGAACTGCACGTGCTTTTGTTAGGTGAACCGCATTCTTTGCCACAGTGAAAATTGGTTCACAACTGATTACACAGCTTCAACCCTCCTTTGGAACAGTCATCAAAACTTAGAAATCAACTACAGTAAACATAGGCATCCGAGAAAGGCTTAACAAATAAGCAGCAGTAAAATGCATACTCTCTCCTGTGTGTAAGGCTGAGAATTTGTACTCATTTACTCATAGAATCAAATGATATCAAATAGCAAAATTTAATTTCTTTATCAAATTTAGTGTAATAACTTACAAAGTAATTTCAGCTTCAGGGATGATTACCAGTAAGTTCACCGAGAAAAAGGTTTATTCCAGAAAGCAGGTATAGCTGGGGATGGAAGACTTTCACCTTTGGTTAAGGAAAACCAGTCACCCAAAATAAGGATTATAAGCCACTGATCAATCGAATCTTTTATCAACCTGGCTGAACAACGCCTTTAAGTTCTAGGTCCTTCTTTAGTTAACTAAAGACTAAATGACGACTTCTTTCAGAGGTCAAATCATTTCCTTAAAATTCTACAGTAACAATCTTAATCTCAAAGCAAGAGTGCCACACAATTGCAAGCAAAAATACTAAAACAATATAGTCGAATCATAATGCACAAATGGCAATTAGGATCCTTAATTATTACAGAGTGGAACACTGTAAGCAAGATGACTCCCACTGAGATTTCAGGGTATTTTACCAGGGTAAGGCACTGGTAGTGAATAGAATAGCTGGCACTGTTGGTCTACAAAATGACTTCTCACAACAGGGACATTCAACATATCTGCAATGTAGGGAAAGTTGCAGCATACGAGTAAGGACTACAGTAAAGCATTATTACTTAAAATGAATGATAAATGTAAACACAAAACGCCACAAAATCTTTACACTGATGAATCACAAATTCACTGAATAACTATGCACTAAATATAGTAACGCTAAAATTAAATGCAAATTAATACATCCACAGTCAATATTCACGAAAATCTCTGGAGATAGGATAACAGGGAATGAGTATGGGAACAGAACAGGTGCAAAAATTGACTGCAAAGAAAAAAGTGACACCAGACAAACAAATTCCAATCACTTTACTTGTCTGTGGATGAGACTTGCATAGATTAGAGCCAATCTCCCACATTGGGGCACACGAATGGAACATATAGTTCTCCACGGAAGGAAAATAAAATATGGAAAGGGTGTTTCTGGTCCAAGATGGTATCAGCGTTCTGGTGGCAAGGCGGGTTCGTGTCGAAAAATGCCTTCAGGGTGACAGCATCAGAGGATACGTCTAAGGGGGACTTCGAGCAGAGTCCCGTTCTAGTTGTAGGGCATCGGAGGACGACACTGAGTAAGATTAACTAGCCAGCAAGAGGTGCTAGGGCTTCTGGCAGTGAAGATAGAATTGCCCATGCAGATAGGTAGTGAGAGTACTGGGGACATAATAAAAGAAGTCATCCATCTTGACACATTCAATGACAGCATCGTTTGTCTTGGCTGTGCGGCACTCCATCCACCTGTCGAAATTCCTATCTTTATCATAGATCCAATCTGTCCAAGTCTGTCCAGCATCCTTTGGTAGGTTACGCCAGGTCTGTCTCCATTTCTCAGTAGTAATTTCATAAACTTGGATGATAGCTTGCCTCACAAGGGCGAGGTCTCCTTGCTCCTCAAAGGATAAGGAGCGAAGGGCGATGTACCCTTTCCCTTGTATGTGCTTATTCAAAATAAGTAGAATTTTGTTAGGGGGAGGCTGATAATTTTCAAGGACCTTTCTCAATGTGATATAACCATTTTTCTGACTCATCGTCCGACCAATATTAACTGAAGCTATTCACCACTTGTAGCACAGAAGGGAGAACAGTGGCGATGGGATTGTCTGCTCGAAAACTGGAGACATCTAGTTTGTGAGTCCGCTGGGCTTCTCTGCCCCTACTCGTTCCTCTCTCTTTTTTTCTCTCCTTTCTTGTTGGGCACTAGCCACCTGTGCATCAATCCAGGAAGTGAGGGTTTCTCCTCGAACGTGTTGTTCTATTCCAAGGTCTTGGAAAAACCGAAGGTCATCTGCGTATGTTGACATAATGGATACGCACAATATACCTTAAATATCAAAAGGAGGCACTGATGTATGCAGATGCAATGTTCCGGGGAATGTTGAGTGGGAGTGCAGGCAAGGCTGCACTTGTAAGGTAGAACTAAATTCTGTTGGCTCATATGAGTGTTGGGGTGCCAACGAAAGTGGAACTCATAGGTAAGCTGTTCTGGAGAATGTGATAGGGGAATGTCAATGGCGGTGGTACTCGTAGTAGTAGCAATCTTAGTTTTTTGCTGTCAGGAGACAGGTTGGATAGCACCTAATGTGTGGTACTCCGAGTACGAAGCTCTGTGTAAGGGCACTCACTGGCACTCAACAGGTCACAGCAGGGAAATCAGGCAACAGCCGCATAAAGTTGTCTTGCATGATGCAGAGATGTTCCTAGAACAAGATGGCACTCTCAAAGCGCACAAGCAGATAATGGTAAACAAGGTTCAACAAAGTTTCAAGGGGGCACTCTAAAAGGTGCGTGGTAAAGTTGGCACACTAAATGTATACAAGCAATGATGGTAAAAATGGTTAAACAAAAATTCAGGTGGAATTCGCAAAGTGTGTGTGGTAATATGATGAACAAAGGGGCATTCAATGTGCGATGCAATGGTTCTGAAAGGAGCATAAGAGCATATACAAACTCAGCAGGGGAGTCCCAAAGGATGTAGGCAATTCTCTTAAGAACTCAGTGGCACTATTCCAAAGTGCATAGAGGGGGAGGGGGCACGAAATGTGCGCAAGTAGGTAGGTTCTGACACAGGAGCGTGGCAGTGTTCATCAAACATGTGGCAATGGACCCCTAAGGACAAGCAACACAACAAAAACAAAATTAATCACACACAAATTCCAAACTGGAATACTAAGCTGTCAAAATGTGCAAACGTACGCGAGGTTTTGGGTTTGTGCATGAATCAACCACTTTGGCTAGAGTGAAACAATCATTCGTAAATATTCAATTTCGATAACTCCTATGTTGAGAAATTCGTTTTCTTGGAACCAAGTGGCATCTCATTCTCACTACCCAACGTACTGAGTTTCACTTACAAATCCACCCATCCCGCTGCAGTAGTCAATTCACTATTTTAAAGTTTAATACTAACTGAACATGTAGTAGAATTTATTTGTTTTAATTTTGTTATCATATACATGGTATTGTTACCACTAATTTGTTTAATAGCTTTAATGAAATTGACTGAAGGAATTTGAACAAAATGATCTTTAGTGTTACTGAAGTTGTTCTTAAATCACAAGATTGTTTCAAAAAACATTATTCTAACTACTTTGGAAACCAGCTTTTATCATCTTACCTTCTGACGCATTACCTTTCACATTCTCTACAGGACCCATCAGTAGCATGCATTTACGTAAACTGCTGTTACTTCAGGGTACAAAGGAGTAGTACTTGCTTCAAAGATCGCCTAATTATCTACTCGCCCCCCGGTACCAAAATCACTAGGTGAGATTTAGTTGAGAACGAATGATAATCCCTTTTATACAAAGCTCATTGAATCGTGGTAATAATAGTTTTAACCACTGTTTTCCTTGCCGATTGGGCCTCCCACGACACTGTCAAGTTATTCCTGGTGTCTCTTCTGCTGTTGCAAACGGTTCTTTTACACTTGTTAGGAGTCGCTGCATTACTGTACTTTGTAGGACGTTTTCTTTTGCGTTATGAAGTTAGATTCCGAGTTAGAAAATATTTGGTTCTCTGTCTATAAACTCGACAATTCCAGATCAAACCTACCTCCTTTCGTTTGTTAGAAAATATGTGACATTTTTTAGCATACATTACACAGCTTCTTTCCTCAGTAATTCTATTCTCCTGGCCCTATGCTCTCCACTCTTGTGTTCCTCAAATATTCATTCTGTGTAAGATGTAAAGGGGTTTCATATTTACAAAACCTGGCAAGTAAATTCGATTCCCAAATCAGATTCGTCACCAATTCCATATGGAATGATCTACATGGATTCTTTCTTATCTGCCTGATGTTAGCTCTTCCTTTCTATGGGACTTCCGAAAATCGTTTATCATCAATTTCTATATTTTTAAAATATTAAATTCTTCTTTAAATAGATAAAAATAAATAAATAAAAATAAACAGAATTGAATAAATAAATAAATAAAAAACTTCAGACTTGCCCTTTCGATTATTTTCTAGTTATTCATTGAACTATTTCATGCAAGTGGTTTCAATGGTGAAATATGTTTTCTTTTTTATCACCGTTGGAGTTCCTCTTGGATATTGTTTGTCAACTTCCCTTTTCCTCATCATGAAATGATAGTGATTCAGTGTTCATATTGTATCTTCCCCTACTTCCAACATTTTTGTTGATATGATTATCCTTTCTCTATTCTTACTCATTTCTCCATTACAACTGTTTCTTCGTTCTATCAATAATTTGGTTCTTATGGTCTCTTCAAATACGTCTTGAAAAGCTCTCGGTTAAAATGGCTAAATCGTCTTTCTATAAAATGGGCGAAAGTTTAGGTGCACCAATTTCTTCCTTCGTCTCCGTTACCAAAACTCTATTTTGATTGACTTGCCCAAGGCTTGGAAAATTGCGTTTTTATTTTCAAAGTTTCATCAAATTTCCCTCCATTGTAGGGCTGAGTTTACTCAACATTCCCTCATTTCGTGATACCCTCCTTTTTACCACAATGCTTTCTCTGTCATTTTCCTACTGGTCCCATCGTGGTTAGTGTTCACTTAAGCTCACGGAGAGAGATTTTCTTCCAATTTGGTCCTCACTACACCTTTCAAACATGCTCCTTACCTTACTTCCATTATTGGAAATCTTTCTGCTTCTGTTTTCATGATCCTCACAGCCTTTTATCACCTCAAGATAGGAGGTCTGTATTTCTGCAAGATCAAGCCCCGCCCACCTTCATCTTTCTTATTTTCGTGTTTTAATCTGACTTGGAGTAAAAATAAGGCATTTGGTAAGTTCGTCACCCTGGCTCTTGCCATTTAAAAAAGAATGCACATAACTTTTCCCAGTCAAACCCGACACATTCAATCATTCAACAAGCCTAGCAAACTTAACATTCGGTAAAGATAAGAACTACATAAACTGGTATCTATCCTGATATACAAAAAAAAAGAAAAGAAAAAAAAAAAAAGACTTCAGTTAACTTAAATAATGAGCTCATCCTTGCACAGTTAGGGATATTCTAAATTTCAGTTAAACGAATTTTGGGAACAGTGTTTCTGATCATTTACTTCAAAGACAGAACAATTTTTCTTAGTTGTGTCTAAGTTCTGGATTTTCTCGAGCACACCATAACCTACATCACTTTTACTGTTGAATCACAAAGAATACTCTATTGCCCTTTCTAACAAATTTGGTCACAGCCCATGTATTCACTAGCGTCTCTTTGTTTGCATGGATGTTTATTCTCTCAAGATGTTATTTATGAATTTCAACGAAACACTGCCGAGTGTTGTTAGGCTATGGCTAAGAAAGGGTTGATTAGATTTTCAGTTGGGTCTAGCTATTGTTGAACAAATGTTTATTTGTCCCAAATGAATTTCAAAATGAGCCATGAAAGTCTGGGGAGGGGTAGTTCGTATACTAGGAAAGAACATATAGATTTTGCGATTGATCCAAGAGTATTCAATTGTTTTTTTTTTTCTTTCTTTCGTTAACAATGGATAAGATTTTCAGTTTTGGTGGTTTTTGCTTTACGAGGAAAATGCCAGATCTTAATGGAAAATTTCAGTAATTGTAGCAGCCAAGGAAGTCATTCAACATGAACAATCTTATGTGGATCTTAACTCTCAAGTAGAATAGGTGTTTATAAGTACACCCTGAGCGATTTCTATCTAAAATTCGGGAGAGCCAGAAGTTGCTGAGCAGGAATTAATTTTTGTTGCTTGCCACCAAACAACACAGGTATGGGAATGAAAAAGGTTGCAGAATTCTTCATTAAATTAATATCAGTTTGTCTACTCTAATATATTGACGCACACACACACGCGCACACACACATGTAAGTAGTGAAAAAGAACCCCATTTCGGCTCAACCTCAACACCCAACCCTAATTCGGCTTACAATGGCAAACCCCATAAGCTTGCCTTTATCTTAATCTCACGTACATCGACAATTAATGACTCCACGGGCAAACCACCAAACATTTCCCTCTAGTTCAGAAAAGAGCCCCAAAATGGCTAATGAAGAACTCTTTGGATAGGAGAACCGTGGTTTCGCTCGACCCCTAGAAAATACCTAGTCCCATTTTGGCTCAAGATATACTCTACGGATGAAAAATCCACCATTTCACGGCCCCTTGAAAATACCCAACCCAATGCCAACGATTGAAATATGAGGAACGAATTCTAAGTCCCTTAACCTAACCTAACCCACGTGAGTATATGAAAAGATATGAATACGAGTAAAATAGATTATAAGTCCTTTAACCTGACTTTCTCAATGACTAACTCGAGTATATATTTATTTCTCTCCCTCTCTCGTTTTTTTCCCCAAAAGTCGCTTCTGAACTTATTGCATGCAGCCTTCTCCGACTCACTTGATGTTACAGCATGGTTGATAACTAACATGCTGGAACAGAAATTTGAAGTGTATCAATTTTGGAATGATATACTATTAGTATAATATTCGCAAAGGATATATGAAATATGGGAACAATGCTGAAATGTGCACATAGAGTAATCCAGGTGTATTTTACCTTTCACGCCAGCGCTGACAGTTAACCCAGTCAAAACGAGAAGAATAAGATACAGAGTGTGTCATCTATCCTAAGAGCATCTATCCCCTCCGCTTTAAACATTCGTTAATTAGTTAAGACTCTTCTTACTACCTGACTTCAATCTGAACATTTAATCTTTTTGGAACATTTGAAATAATATCTCGTTACCCACCGATCACTCCTGTGTAAATAGTGTACTGATAAAACCTCTTTCATTCCCGATAGTATATTCCTTATTATTCCATAGTAACAGGCGCAGTGTACGGAAAACGGAATGCAAAGTCCGCACTTATACGAAATATCCGGTTGTATCTGTCTTTTAACTTCGTAAATTGTATATTCAGAATGATTACGCAGAAATCTGAAAAATCCTTGTGAATAAAATTCAGGCTCGATAGTGTAACTGTCAAAGAAGATAATCAAATTTCTGGGTTACCTTTCCACGTAGAAACATACCCAGTGACCTATATTAGTAATACCCAAAGATGACTCTAGTGTTAGATATAAAGACTAAAGCGAATATTCCAAAACATCTAATTAACGGCCCTAATATGTCATTTAAAGATATTTCTAATTCTCTACCCAGTCACCTATTTTGTTAATACCCGAAGATGACTCTAAAGTGTTAGATGTCAAGATTAAAGGTTTACTTCTAATTAACGGTAATGTAAATCCTCCTACATCATCTGAGGCGAATATTCCTAAATATCTAATTAACAGCCCTAACGTGTCTTTTAAAGACATTTCTAATTCTGTAGTGTTCATCCATTTCACCCTCTAACGTCACACTGCATTATCCTATCTGAATCGATTGATAAAATACCTTTCGAATCCCCAAAAAACATTACTATGTGAGGCTTTACCACTGGCCCTACCAGCGGAAATTTCGACCGGTAGCGAATCCTTGGTCGTGAAACTAAAACAGAAAAAATATCTCTCCCTTTTAAAAGCATTGTAAGTGATCATGTTTTCATGCCCGTCCCCAATTGCCTTCTGCATTTCGTAAGATAATTGCGTTATTCTCTCTGAGAATGTACTCTGAATATTACATATAATGTTCCCGTTAATGGTTATGCGAATATTTACTTAACTCGCAGTGTTCGAAATATAACCCGTTTCTGGCATATTCTCCCGAAAAATTCTTCATATCAACCAAGGCGACTGTTAACTTCTTGGGAATACACGTTCCAAACGCCTAATTGATTAATATAGAGGATTCATTTGTTCCAATGATATACGTTTTATACTGATAAAGCCTCATTCAAAGTGGACAGGGCGTTATAGTGCGGGGTAACCCATAATTTTGCCTTCTCCACGTCCAAATGGTTCAACCCTTCATTTATATCTGTACCCAAAATCCAGCTGGTATTAGCCATTTCTAACCTAATTCTCAAATCAACTGAATCCAGTAAATACATGTCAATACTATCGAGATCAACTAGCAAGGGGAAGTAGGTATGTATACCAACCAATTTAGGAGTCGCCATGACACTTGTTTCCCATCTGGCAGCGTCCTGGAAGGTATTAGCTGTGAATCCTCTAATTAACCAAACGTCCCATTATAATCTTCATTAGAAAGTCCACTCCGTCATAATATAGTCATCAGGCTGTTTTTTTTTTATACAGATTGCTATACGATTGATAGTGAAATATCGGACAAGATTCCACCAACTTCTCATTCAAAAATATGGATACAGATCTGAAAAGCGTTACTTATTCCGTTGACAAATGCTTCATTACATTTACTAGTATTCGAACGTGATATAATATCCCCCGAAAAAAGCTTCTGGTACGGGAACCTTCCTAACGTCCTTTGCATAGTATTCCCATCCTTTTTCTTTAGAGGAATAACCTGTAAATGCCTCGAAAACTGATCGATGACTATTAAAAGATATTTATTACCTTCGTTATAAGGAGCGAGTTTGGACATGTCAGTCAGCTTTCTGCTAACGACGACAAGAGGCTTTAGAGATACGACCTTTCTAGGGAATTTCTTTAGAGTGACTTTATGTCAAGTATAAGAGGATTGACTCTGTAGGACATTTTTGACATCGTCTTTATTTATATTCTTCTCAACCTTCCTCACATCTCTGAATAATTTATTTATACTGCTAAAACTGTTAATAAATAACTTGATATTCGGTTTCACCCGTCATATTGGTCCTGAGCTGTAAGCTATCAGGTGTGCTAGCTGCGAGGTCAACCAGTGGATAACAGTACTAGTGGATACGAGATATGTAATGCCTTCTTAAATAGTATCTCGGAGAATTCGCCACCCCTCTGACGTCCGAATAACTGACGGCCCAAAGTTTCAATTTGAACTATGTCTCTATTCTTCATGAGAATGTAATGGGAGCAGTTGAGACTGATACTTCTACTGATTTTACCCAAATGGAATACATTTTTCGTTATGAACACAACGGAGATTGACGAATGCCGTCCAGCAGTAAACGCCTCTGCGACGTTTATTATCACTTGCTTCTAGTAAGTAGTCATCGAGAATGTATAACAGTCCCATGTCAGTCGTCCCTCGATTTATGTATTGAAAGGGGTTTAATAATTCTTTACTAACCTTGATCTTGTTCCCTATAGATGAATACTTTTGTAAGTATGTTCATTCACCCAGCAGGAGATTACTATATTACAGAATTTCTCTTCACACTCTTCAATTATTTTCTGGCAAATTATACTCCTCTTTCCCGAGTCACTGCTGTACTACCTTGCTATGATAATTCGGGACGGAAATGCAAATAGATCTATCGCTTCTGCAGAGAACAGAGTTGCTTGCATCTCAAAGGTTCCGATGAAGACACTATTCATACGAAGAGAAAGAATGTGTAAAATAAGCGTAGCAAATATTTTATTTACTTAGAATAGACATTACAAACGAATAAATTTTTATATAAACTGAATAGTCATATCGTGATAAATTTCTTATTTACACAGAACACACAGGTGTCGAGAGAAACGGTGTAAAAAGTAGTTAGCAAGTATTGTATTTGAAAGAAGGTTCTCCAATCTGGAACTTTTTCGGAGGTATCACGCTTGAATACGGATGAAGGAAGGAATTCTATAACAAGCAGGTGAGGGCATACCTAAACGACAGAAATATAAAATTATAGTGTACATCCGAGAAAAATTAAAGTGGCGATAGCTGAAAGAGTTATCAGGACACTTAAAAGTAAAATATATAGTTACTTAACTCACAACAATACAAATAAATATGTTAATGTGCTGCATGACATTGCTACCAGCTATAATAATACACCATACAGAGAATTCAGAGGTGGGCAGACCTCGAATCGTATTCACGCGTTAGTAGACAGAGAGGATATAAGCCGTCAGTTCTTTCAGGATATATACAATAAAAAGAAACGGACCACCACGGAAGGAACCCGTCAGTTCCCTTTTCGAAAGTTGGTAGCATAGTCCATATAGCAGAAGAGGACTGGACTGAATTCTTCAGGAAGGGATATACCAAGCAGGACACATACAATTGATTTAAAAATAGGGAAAGTTGACGGGAAACAGAATCCTACAGTATATTATTTAGAGGGCTTGCAAGGGGGAGACTTGAAGGACTGTTTTATAAAGAAGGGTTAATCCCTGCTAACCTACCGGAGCTCTAAGACATCAATATTTTAAAAAAGAGGAAGAGAGGTAATAGGACGCAGTACTACGTCAAGTGGAGGGAGTACCCGAAATGATTAAATTCCTGGTTGGATGAATCTCAGCTTGTTCAGGTATGAGCCATCCTAACAAAAAAGCGTTAATATTTCCATCTAATCCCGAGAATAACTTATGAAAGGTTGATGAAAGAAAGAGGGGCAGGAGGAGGAAGATCGAAAATGATCGGTAATAACATTAGTAATAGTAAAGATGGTGGTAATGGTAATAGAAATAAAGGTGATATGATTGTAAGGAGTGTGTAGTATTATTATTTGTGGTAAGTCCTAGATATCAAACTATTTCTTTATGTTGTTTTCTAATGTTAATGTTTTGTAGCATGATTGTCATAACTTATGTGCTTGTGTTCATGTGTGCATGAATATTGATAGTTATTGTCTGTTTTTCTGTTACAGATGTGGTAGTTTGGTAATGTGTTGAATAAAGCTTGGAATCTGTCACCAAGTGTTTACTTTCATTACAATTTATTCAACACACTACCTATCATGGCCAAGCTGCTGAAGCCGTCCAGACTGGACACAGATCCCAGCTCGCCCACTGCAGCCAAAGAGTGGAAGCACTGGCATAAAACATTCACCAACTTCATAGAAAAAAGTGGAGATGCTGCACCAGACAAGTTGAGGGCATTAGGGAATTGTGTGTCCCCGAGTGTGTATGAACTCATTGAAGACTGTAGTACTTTTGAGAGTGCAATCGCCAAACTGGAGAGTGCTTATGTCAAGTTGCCGAATGAAGTTTTTGCTAGGCATGTTTTGGCGACACGACGACAGCAGTCAGGAGAATCCCTTGATGAATTTCTGAGGGAGCTACATAAGCTAAGCAAGGATTGTAACTTCCAGGCAGTCACAGCTGAGCAATATCGGCAGGAGCTAGTACGTGATGCATTTATCAATGGTATTGCCTCAGCATTTATTCGTCAGCGCCTACTAGAAAATAAGTTTCACTGAAACCTGGAGGCTGCACACAGTCAAGCTCGTACGTTGGATCTTGCCCAGCGTAGTGCCGACGCGTATGCATCTCCACCCATTCCTCATACTGCTGCTTTAGTTCCAGAGTGGCAGGCACAGCCCAGAGGTGACCAGCAGCAGCAGCCAACAAAAGAAGAAGCAGAAAGAAGTTCACATGGAGATTCAGCTGTTGCTGCTGCTTACTTATCTAAGAGGAAATGCTATTTTTGTGGTAATGCACTCCACAGTACAGGTAGAGTGAGTTGTCCTGCACGTACTGTTAAATGTAACAAATGTGGTAAAACAGGTCATTTTGCAAAAGTCTGTAATCAATGGCTTCAGGTAGTACTACTGCTGCATTGTATAATCCCACTTTGCTTACAATAGCTGCCACGTATCCAAAGAATCTTTCACATGCAGCTACAAACATTACTGTAAATGGCCATTCATTGAAGGCACTAATTGATTCTTGTAGTTCAGATAGTTTTATACGTGAGGAAGTAGCACAGAAACTAAATTTGACAATAGTTCCTGTAGGTACAGCAGTCTCAATGGCATCAAAATCTTTAAATGCTAGTTCCCCTGGGTTTGTTACAGCAGACTTAGTGCACCTTGATCAGAGATATCCTTGTATCCAGCTCGGGGTCCTGAAGGATTTATGTTGTGATGTTATCTTAGGTTATGACTTTCAAAAGCAACACCAGAGCGTAACTTTTCAATATGGAGGGAATAAACCAAGTTTAAAGATAACTGGAGCCAAACCTGTCTGTGTATTAGCAACAGCTGATATCGATGAACCGACATTGTTTCCAAACTTGCCTCAACAGTGTAAACCCATTGCAGTTAAATCTAGACGCTATAGCCAGGATGACCAGCTGTTTGTAAAAGACCAGATATCACATTTACTATCTGAAGGTATCATTGAGCCAAGTATATCCCCTTGGAGAGCACAGGTTGTAGTAGTCAAAGATCCACTTGGCAGGCACAAAAAGAGACTTTGCATTGATTATTCCCAGACCATTAACCAATACACAGAACTAGATGCATACCCCCTCCCAAGGATAGAGGATATGGTGCATGACCTTGCAAAATATAAGGTGTTCTCCACATTTGACTTAAAGAGTGCATATCACCAAATCAGCATTAAAGAGAGTGAGAGGAAGTACACTGCTTTTGAGGGTGCAGGGAAATTGTTTCAGTTTTGTAGGATTCCATTTGGTGTCACGAATGGTGTAGCTGCTTTCCAAAGAGCTATGGACAAACTAGTTGAAGATGAGAACCTCAAAGATACTTTTCCATATCTAGATAATATTACTGTAGGTGGATTAACTCAGGCTGAACACGATGAAAACGTTCAAAAGTTCTTGGATGTGGTTCAGAAACGGAAGATCACCCTAAATGAAGTGAAATCGGTTGTGTCTGTTCCTACAATCAATGTTCTAGGGTATTGTGTCGGTAATAATGTGATAAAGCCTGACCCTGACAGATTACGTCCCCTTCAAGAATTGCCGCCTCCCACAAATATGGGGTCTCTGCGAAGAGCTCAAGGGTTGTTTGCATATTATGCCAATGGATCCCTCGTTTTTCTGATATGATTCATCCCTTAGTGAACACAAAAACTTTTCCACTGAGTGAGCCAGCACTAGCTGCTTTTAACTCCTTAAAAAACAACTTATGGATGTTTCACTACGGTCTGTGGATGAGAGCCTTCCCTTTGTTGTGGAGTGTGATGCTTCGGAAGTTGCTGTTTCAGCAGTCTTAAACCAGGGTGACCGGCCGGTAGCTTTCATGTCAAGAACGCTCCAGGGTAGTGAGTTGCATTATCCAGCAGTGGAAAAGGAGGCTACCGCTATTATTGAAGCTGTTCGCAAGTGGAGCCATTTCTTAGCGAGACGACATTTTACTCTGATTACTGATCAGCGATCCGTGATGTTCATGTTAGACAGCAGGAAGAGAACTAAAATAAAGAATAACAAGATACAAGAGTGGAGGTTGGAGCTGGCATCGTACAGCTATACCATACAGTATCGTCCTGGGAAACAGAATATTGCACCGGACACCCTGACTTGTGCCTATTGTTGTTCTATTTCTTTAATGTCGAATCTCACTGACATCCACGAGAACCTCTGCCATCCTGGGGTCACTCGTCTTTTGCACTTTGTGCGATCTAAAAACCTCCCCTTTTCAACAGATGACGTGAAAAGAGTGTGTTCTTCCTGTAAAATCTGTGCACGACAAAAACCGCAATTCCATCATCCAGGAAAAGGAGTCCTCATAAAGGCCACCCAGCCAATGGAACGTCTTAGTATTGATTTCAAGGGGCCTCTGCCCTCTACCACGAACAACAAGTACATTCTTACGGTTATTGACGAGTATTCACGTTTCCCCTTTGTGTTTCCCTGTCCAAACATGCATTCTAAAACAGTGATCAAATGTCTTGAATCTATCTTTAGCCTTTGCGGAATGCCTAGTTTTATTCATTCAGATCAAGGTCCTTCTTTCATGTCCCAGGAACTGAAAATGTACCTTTCTCAGAAAGGAGTTGCAACAAGCAAAACAACACCTTATCATCCGTTGGGGAACGGCCAGGTTGAGAGATACAATGGTATTATTTGGAAATCTATTCTTTTAATACTTGAAACTAGTCACTTGAAGACTCAACACTGGGAGATAGTACTTCCTGAGGTTTTGCATTCAGTTAGGTCGCTATTATGTACAGCAACCAATGAAACCCCTCATGAACGTTTCTTTAGGTTTCAGCGACGCTCTAGTCTTGGAAATACATTACCATCATGGCTTTTGACTCCTGGACCCGTACTATTGCGACGACATGTTAGGTCTAGCAAACATGAACCGTTAACTGATCAGGTTCAACTCATGAATGCAAACCCAATGTATGCAAATGTCAAATATCCAGACGGAAGAGAATCAACTGTGTCTACTCGTGACTTAGCTCCAAGTCCTGAGGGTGCAATGATTCCTGTACACCAGGTTGAATCGTTAAGAGAGATGGAGTCCCCAAATACACCTGGAGTGCAGGATGCACAAACTCATGTTACACCTGAAGGGCAGGATGCACAAACTCATGACAGTTAACAAACTAATGATAGCCGTGATTCTCATGTGCCCAGTGAGCCCACTGAGCTAAGAAGATCCACTCGTGTGTCAAGACCCTCCTGATCGCTACGGATGGGATTAAACCAATACATTTGTTTAGTTTAACAGTGAAATTTTCTAGGAGGGGAGAATGTAGTATTATTATTTGTGGTAGGTCCTAGATATCAAACTATTTCTTTATGTTGTTTTCTAATGTTAATGTTTTGTAGCATGATTGTCATAACTTATGTGCTTGTGTTCATGTGTGCATGAATATTGATAGTTATTGTCTGTTTTTCTGTTACAGATGTGGTAGTTTGGTAATGTGTTGAATAAAGCTTGGAATCTGTCACCAAGTGTTTACTTTCATTACAGAGTGAAACTCGCAATTCGATTTCTCTCAGCATTTGCAACACGGGAGATAGACATAAAGTTCCAATGCCGGTTAAATCAGTTATACCTCCTCCTCATCCAGGTGGTAAAATGAAGAGAGCTGTTATACCGTTGAGCGGGATTAAGCAACGCATCACTCAGGAATGTGGAAATCCTCCCTTTAGTAATATCATTCCCATATCGTTTAATGAGAGCCAAATCGATTACGCAACTGGTGCAATCGAATATCTACGCGCCTGGCATACCAGAAGTGAGTATGAATGTCTGCGGTGCAAACGGAGATGTGCACTTTAACATGTCATTATTTCTTAATTGATTGAATATTGCAACGAACTTACAAAACGTCTTTGTTGCTAATGGTTATGAGGTCGATAAACATTCATTTCAGTTTGGCAGCTTACAAGTTCAATATTGTTCTCAGTATTTATATCTAGGGGCTTGGTTTCTGGACGATGTACGAATGAAAACTCCTTGGTCGGCATGAACAATCTTTTTTTATCATTGGTTAACAATTTTTCCATATTTTGTGATGCAAACACAACCATGCCGTTCCCTTATAAAATGAAGGTATTTCACGTGGCTGTGATGTCGTCCTTATTATACAACTGTGAAAGCTGGTTGACTTTTAGTGTTCAAAGTATAGAAAAGACTTACGGTATACTAGTTAGAATACTGCTTGGTGTTAGGAACAATATACCTCTACCTATATGTTTAGTAGAAGCTGGATGAAACACTGTGCAATATGAAATTGAGAAAAAAAGCAACAGTTTCCTAAAGTGTAATATGAATCATGTGAATTTAGAGAAACCATTTCATTTTGTATTGGATATTTATAGGAGGAATAACACACCAGGTTACAGATGTGCAAGAGACGGAAATAGTGGACAATCATTAGAAAACTTTCGACCCTTAATGATGTATAAAGCTGTAAATTCTACGAAGTATGTCACATATGGGTGAAATATATGTGCCAAAATATAAAAGACAAGCTTTTACAAGGATAAGATTGATATATCTCACCGCTTCAAATTGAATTAGAAAGGTAGAGTAGGACCACTCATGAAATACGCAAATGCAATTTTTTTTCAGAATATAAAAGACAAGCTTTTACAAGGATAAGATTGATTTCTCACAGCTTAAAATTAAATTTGGAAGGTGGAGTAAGACCCCTCAAGAAATATTACTACCAAGTATAATAATAGGCCACAGAGGATTAGGAGGTGGGCAGACCTCAAATCGCATTCACGCGTTAGTAGACAGAGAGGATATAAGCCGTTAGTTTTTTCAATCTCCATCGTGTTCATAACGCAGAATGCATTCCATTCTGGTAAATTCAGTAAAAGTATCAGTCTCAACTGCTCCCATTACATTCTCATGAAGAATAGAGACATATCACATTGAAACTTTGGGCCGTCAGTTATACGGACGTCAGAGGGGTGGCGAATTCTCCGAGATACTATATAAGAAGGCATTATCTCGCATCCAGTAGTACGGTTGTCTACTGGTTGACCTCGCAGCTAGCACCCCTGATAGATTACAGCTCAGGACTAATATGACGGGTGAAACCGAATATCAAGTTATTTATAAACAGTGGTGACTAAGAAGCAGCTGCGGTTATTGAAGAAGATATACGAAAAATGTTGAATACCTCGGCAGTTTTAGCGATATAAATACATTATTCAGAGATGTGAGGAAGGTTGAGAAGAATATAAATAAAGATGATGTCAAAAATGTCCTACAGAGTCAACCCTCTTATACTGACATAAAGTTACTCTGAAGAAATTCCCTAGCAAGGTCGTATCTCTAAAGCCTCTTGTCGTCGTTAGCAGAAAGCTGACTGACATGTCCAAACTCGCTCCTTATAACGAAGGTAATAAATATCTTTTAATAGTCATCGATCAGTTTTCGAGGCATTTACAGGTTATTCCTCTAAAGAAAAAGGATGGGAATACTATGCAAAGGACGTTAGGAAGGTTCCCGTACCAGAAGCTTTTTTCGGGGGATATTATATCACGTTCGAATACTGGTAAATGTAATGAAGCATTTGTCAACGGAATAAGTAACGCTTTTCAGATCTGTATCCATATTTTTGAATGAGAAGTTGGTGGAATCTTGTCCGATATTTCACTATCAATCGTATATCAATCTGTTAAAAAAAATAAACCCAGTGTGATGACTGTGTTATGACGGAGTAGATTTTTAAATGAAGATTATAATGGGAAGTTTGGTAAATTAGAGGATTCACAGCTAATACCTTCCAGGACGCTGCCAGGTGGGAAGCGAGTGTCATGGCGACTCCTAAATTGGTTGGTATACATACCTACTTCCCCTTGCTCCTTGTTCTAGTGAGTATTGACATGTATTTACTAGATTCGGTGGATTTGAGAATTAGATTAGAAATGGCTAATACCAGCTGGATTTTGGGTATAGATATAAATGAAGAATTGAACCATTTGGACGTGAAGGCAAAATTATGGATTTATAGGGTTACCCCGCACTATAACGCCCTGTCCACTTTAAATGAAGCTCTATCAGTATAAAACGTATATTGGAACAAATGAATCCTCTATATTAATCAATTAGGCGTTTGGAACGTGTATTCCCAAGAAGTTAACAGTCGCCTTGGTTGATATGAAGAATTTTTCGGGAGAATATGCCAGAAACGGGTTATATTTCGAACACTGCGAGTTAAGTAAATATTCGCATAACCATTAACGGGAACATTATATATAATATTCAGAGTACATTCTCAGAGAGAATAACGCAATTATCTTACGAAATGCAGAAGGCAATTGGGGACGGGCATGAAAACATGATCACTTACAATGCTTTTAAAAGGGAGAGATATTTTTTCTGTTTTAGTTTCACGACCAAGGATTCGCTAACGGTCGAAATTTCCGCTGGTAGGGCCAGTGGTAAAGCCTCACATAGTAATGTTTTTTGGGGATTCGAAAGGTATTTTATCAATCGATTCAGATAGGATAATTCAGTGTGACGTTAGAGGGTGAAATGGATGAACACTACAGAATTAGAAATGTCTTTAAAAGACACGTTAGGGCTGTTAATTAGATATTTAGGAATATTCGCCTCAGATGATGTAGGAGGATTTACATTACCGTTAATTAGAAGTAAACCTTTAATCTTGACATCTAACACTTTAACGTTAGGGCCGTTTATTAGATGTTTTGGAATATTCGCCTTAGATAATGTAGGAAGATTTATATTACCGTTAAGTAGAAATAAACCTTTTGTCTTTAAATCTAACACTTTACAGTCATCTTTGGGTATTAATAATATAGGTCACTGGGTATGTTTCTACGTGGAAAGGTAACCCAGAACTTTGATTATCTTCCTTGACAGTTACACTATCGAGCCTGAATTTTATTCAGATTTCTGCGTAATCATTCTGAATATACCGTTTACGAAGTTAAAAGATAGATACAACCGGATAATTCGTATAAGTGCGGAATTTGCATTCCGTTTCCGTACACTGCGCCTGTTACCATGGAATAATAAGGAATATACTATCGGGAATGAAAGAGGTTTTATCAGTACACAATTTACACAGGAGTGATCGGTGGGTAACGAGATACTATTTCAAATATTCCAAAAAGAAAGTCAGGCAATAAGAAGAGTCATAACTGATAACTGATAACGAATGTTTAAAGTGGAGGAGATAAACCCTCCTAGGATAGATGACACACTCTGTATCCTATTCTACCCGTTTTGACTGGGTTAACTGTCAGCGCTGGCTTGAAAGATAAAATACATCTGGATTGCTCTATGCACACATATCGGCATTGTTCCCATACTTTACATATCCTTTGTGAATAAGTTCGGAAGCGACTTTCTGGAAAAAAAAAGGAGAGAAATATATACTGGTGACGGGTAGTATCCTACTCAAGTGAGTCATGGAGAAAGTCAGGTTAAGGGACTTATAATTTATTTTACTTGTAATCATATCTATGTCTGTGTCCATGTCTGACGGTTTATCAAGTATCCTTGCTTTCGCTATTAAGCGTTCAGACGGGATTTCCAAATCACTTATATTAAAGTTAAAAATTTAAAAGTCTATGTAATGTAAAGAGGGTTAATTGCATTTGTCTCAGTATTATAGCCGAGTGAAAATACATGGGTTTTCAATAGCTTTTTGAACTGAAAGATATTTTCAGCACACTTAACTGATGCCGGAAGTTGATTATACATCTAGGAGCGCAGTGCTTAAAAGTTCTCGTACCAAGAGTGGTCGTTGCACGAGGCTCATCAAGTCTGAAATCATCACGGGAAAGGCGTGTATGAACACCAGGCCCTACTTCGTATCTTTTCAGGCAACCTTTAAGATACAATGGCTCTCCCGTGTTAATAGCTTGATATGTTACGACGCAAAGTTTAAAAATAATCCTTGCTTTGACTGGTAACCAGTGTAATTTAATTAAGGTTGGAGTTATATGTTATCGCGGGGATATACCAACAATTAGTCTAGCAGCTCTATTCAAAATCATTTGAAGTTTCTTAAGACGATAATTAGGTAAATTGTAATACAACGAGTTACAATAGTCTACTCTACTAACTACCAAACTATTAATTAGCAGCTTAGTGGCATCTTCGTTAAGATATTTTCTAATGGATGCAATATTCCTTAGATGATAATTTGCGGTCCCAACCACATTGTTAATATGTTCATCAAATGTAAAAGAACCATCAATTACTACCCCGAGATCTCTGACTTTATCAGTTAACAAAATATTTTCCTTATTGATGGAGATGCTATTAACGTTATCAAACCTTCTTAAGTTATATTTACTGCCAATTAGAATACATTGAGTTTTATTTTCATTTAGTTTCAGCTTTTTCTTTTGCATCCATTTCGAAACATCTGTCATAAGTCTATCAATAACAGCTTGGTCTTCAATAATGTCATCCACTATTAAATAGAACTGGGTGTCATCAGCAAAAAATTTTCATTGAACGCCATGTAAATTTAAATAATCCAATGACAACCTCGATTGTATAAATACTAAAAAGAACCGGGCCAAGTACGCTTCCTTGTGGAACACCCGTGGTGAGCTTTCTACTTTCAGAATATCCATCTTTAACCTTCACCTTGAAAGATCTATTCGATAAATAGTTATTAAACCATTCAAGAGCATCCCCATCGATACCATAGCAGTCATATCCTCTATTAACACTTCATGAACCACTGTATCAAAAGCAGCGCTAAGATCTAGGAGAATAAGCAAGCTACATTTACCGTCATCAGAGAAACCTAACAAATCATTAATTACGGCACAAAGAGCTGTTTCAGTAGAATGGAATTTCCGATAAGCCGACTGATCTTCAGGAATAGCTCCAATTACTTTCAAGTGCTGACTGAGTTGATCTAAAACGGAAGTCTCGATCATTTTTGACAAAAAAGACAAGTTAGAAATTGGTCTGTAAGATTTCAATTCTTGATGATCAAGGGATCCTTTAAGAGATGGTTTAATGATAGCAACTTTTTCAGAGGACGGGACTAAGCTCTTAGTAATACTCAAGTTGACTATTCGAAGCTGCAATTGCAATAACCTATTTATGTTCGGGGCGTCGACGACCTCATTTATTGGAAAAGGATCGTTACTGCAATAAGAGCGGCCAGAACTAATGAACATAGTTTTGTAAGCATCGAGTGAAATTGGCCTAAACTGCAAAAACTTTGAGAAAGGAAAATCAGGAAAGTAAGGATAGGGGCAGGAAACATCAGTTGTGAAGTTACAAAGTAAACAGGCAACCTTTGACTCAAAGAATTCAGCAAATTCATTTGCCAATTCAAGCTCAGACCTCCCGTCTGGCAAAACATGCCTCTTAATTTTCCCTAAAAGTTCATCGAACACAGAATACAGCCTTTTGATATTGGACCCAACCTCAGTTACTTTTTCATTATAATATGTCTTCTTTACATCTCTTAATAATCTATTTACCTCATTCCTAGCTTCCACATATAACATTCGATTTCTCTTCTTTGTTTTATGCTTATGCCAACGTGACTCTGCCAACCTCCGTTTTTTCCTAGCTTCCCTAATTGCAGCATTGAACCATGGGGAGCTGTCTTTTATGACAATATCTTTCTCTACCACAGGGCACATTTTATCATATTCTTTGGAAAATACAGAAAAATACAAAGCAACAAGACAGACCACACATTCACCTACAGAAATATTTCTGCCACTATTTAAGTCAGTACATCCACAGGGTTCATTATATTCTTCTTCAATAACAGTAACACCCACATCTATTAGTACAGTAGAGTCTAATAACCGTTTGTTCCTAAATGTTATTTTAGTCCTAAGTTTACTTGGTAATAAGACTGAAATATCAAACATAATAAGCTTGTGGTAAAAAGAGATAGAAAAATCTGGCTCCACTATCAAATTCATAAAGTAATTATCACCCATAAAACAAAACACAGCATCTAAAATATGATCTGACCTAGAAGTAAATACATTCACCTTATTAACGAAATTCATATTGTTCATTATATCAATAAACTTCTTTACATTTGTATCTCTATAATCCTCTAACCACATATTAAAATCTCCACATATATATACATTACATTTTTCATTTTCAAAACAATCCAAGAATACAGAAAAGTCTTCTAAAAACGTAGCCTTGGCGTTAGCCTGCAGAGGACGATATACTACTAAAAATAAAAACTGTACATTATAGGCCTTAAACTCCAAGGCTAAATACTCAAAACTCACAAATGCTCCAACGACCCTAATTCTAACGTTTGTAAATGTTTTGGATAAAGCAATGCCAACCCCACCTCCCTGACCAAAATTACGTGGTGTGTGAAAAAGTTTATGAGTGTCCGGCAATAGTTCATTAATTTTCAAATTATCAGTAGCACTTAGCCATGTTTCTGTTATAGCGAACACATCTATTCCTTGTCTTGTTGCGTACTGACTGCGCATTCAGTAAGGCACATTTTATTCTTCTATTACTGGAATCCATGATCAGTCTGTTGGGCAATTCGCTTCCTCTCAGCAACATTCAATGAACAATTCCAGTCAAAAACAGCATGTTCATTATCGGAGAGGTTCATTCGCGCACAATGATGACATTTCAAACTTTCAGACTGACAATGCCTTATCTCATGATCAGTTCCGTTACAACGTCCACATATCCGAGATCCATTAGAAGCCTTGCCTCTACATTTGGACTCAAAATTACCATATCCTTGACAGTAGTTACATATTATAACATGATAACTATCCCATACCTTATGTCGACCAAAGTTGGTGAAAAGTATATCTCCATTTTCGTATATCCTGCGTCTAATGATAGGTGTACATTTAAAAGTATAATTATACGATTTACCATCTTTAGCTTCTCTAGTTGATACTAGTTTCATATCATCTGGAGTAACATTAATACCTTGAAACATATTATTCTTCTTCAAAATCGCAGGCAGGACGTCATCCATCTGTTCTTGATTACTAACATTGGCAACGGTGATTTTAGGCGACATCTTCTGAAGTACAGTTGAACATAATTTATGGTCATCAGCTGTCTGGTCCAGAGTTCGTTTAGCATTTTCTTTTGTTTTCTTATCTGGAAAGTCAACGACCAGTGAACCTTATTTCGTAGGCTTTACATTACTAATTTGAATATTCCCAAGGACTTTTGTTAATACACCTTTCTTCTCTTCCATTGTGGTAGCTTCATT
>NC_087200.1:104181385-104183885 GCF_015104395.2 Macrobrachium nipponense | reverse complement strand
AGACATACGCGTACAAGACGAGTCTGTTAAAAGAGCGACAATTAAGATTGACATGTTTTGATAACAACGCAAGACTCAATTCTCTCGCTATCACATGCGTTGACAGATTTAGGAAAGCAAACGGATCTCGCAGACCCTCTAATCTCAAAGTGTTGACATAAAAGTTAAACATTCGTAGTTTCGAACAGACAAAGATCTCTCTCTTTTTACATTCTACTTTATATATATATTCTTTTACAACGTGTAATGCAAAATCTGAACACACATTTTAAAACATCCTAATCTAAGCTATCTAGGAATCTGAAAAAATATTACACAATCTACATGACATTTCAAAGAGGGGAAACATGCATTTTGAAAGTAGCAATATATAATAATAATATATATATGTATATACATATACATATATATATATATATATATATATATATATATATATATATATATATATATATATATATCATATATATTTACGTATGAGCCTGGCCTTGAGAGAGGCCCCGATACGTAAACAGGAAAAGTTAAGGGAGGACAAGGTGAAATTACTTGAACTTACCGTAAAACTGATTTATAGTGAATATTTACTCTAGAGGAACAGGTCGCCAGTAACTCAGCTAAATACTTTACAGCTATTTATTTACAAAAGGCTCGTACTGGCCTGGAGAAAAGTAAATGCGATTGGTCCCCACGTGACCTTATAATCTCTCACAAATGGATAATAGATGGCTCAAAATGGAAGTTATAAAAGCTGGTTTCATAATCTTGCGGGAATGCAACACTTGCGGGCAGACAGACTTCGCACGTGACTCAGGAATCTGGAAAGAAAAAGGATCCCAGATTACACAAGATAAAGAAAAAATGACTTCTTGCTTTGGTTAAGGATAATTAGTTCTCTAACACTGGGGCAAAGGAACTCTGTTTCACTAAGGTATGCACTGAAGGCTTAGTCTTTAACAAGTCACAAGGGGGAGCACGTGGCCCGATGAGGACAAAGGGCTTTTGATGTAGGAGGGATAAAAATGAGATTTGAAAATGAAATTAGCAAGAGTCGTATGGTAGTAAAAGGTGCTGGTTTGGAGTTTACACTTTTAGATGTACCTGGAGGCAATGTTCAGGGTGGACCCTTTGTGGAAAAGTGCTGCGTCCGGCTTGGTCTCAGATTTGGGCGCGCCAATAACGCCGTTAGGCTTAAGTGTGGGAGGCTGACTGGCCTGACATCCGTCCGAGGTCACGAACTACAGTCGACTGAGAGAGATACTGGTTGTCTTGGAATCACGGGGCTTCCAAATACAGCCTCGGGCACTGCCTGAAAAGTGATCACAACAACCAGCAAATTGGGAAGGAAAAAGAGGTCTTATTGTAGAGGTCCCTAAGATCCATCTCGAAGCCTAGCTACTCTTGTGACTTGCCTCTCTTACCCTAAGCTTCCGTCAGACCGTAAATACCTCCCTAGGCTTCCTACAACATGCTCTCTCCCAACATCAGTTGCTTTAGGAGAAGGCATGGCTGCTTCTTTTATAACTAATATTAATAAAAACCTGCTGGGAAGGCGAGGCGTTCTATAAACGTAGCAGCTCCCCCTGTTAAGAAGGCATTCACTCCCTTTCGGGCGTGAAGGTCTTGGCTTAATAAGTTGATCGTCTCGACTACCAAGTTCTCCTACTCTAACTTGAAGTTTTTAGAGCAGCGATACAGCTAACTACAGTGGCCTACCTAACTTATAGGTGGAGATGCTAAGTGTACTAACTTAATGGAGTAATGTAGTCTAGCCTAAGTAATAACTACGGGTTGTCTGTGACGACAGTCTACTCTACCCCTAGATAAGGTTACTTGAAAATTCTACTTGCTACTACCCTAATGCCCTGGTACTAAATCATTAGCCTAACCTACTCATTACAGTTAATTCGAGACGCAATCATTCCAGAGTGTGGTATGCACAGCAGTAATGTGTCGCTGGAATTGTTAAAATACATGAGGTGAGGTAATGATGCATGAGGATGATGAGTGGTTAGTGCATTACCAGGATGGAAATGTAATGAGGTAATTATGACATTTACATGAGTGTTAGTATCACAATTTCTAAGGGTTAGAGGGTTAGTTTTACTGGCAGAGATCAGGCTGGCTACCTTCTTTGGGTAGGTGCCAGGATCACTCTGCAAATGAATGTGACACTGTACCTCGGGCACAGGTGTCAAGGAGAGCATGTGGCTCTTTGGTTAGTGTCCCTTCTTCTTCTTCTTCTTATTCCTCCAGGACCTGGCTATACCAGTCCTAGGAGTAGACGTAGGCACCGATTCTGGGGTAAGGCCAGAAACACCGTCAGGAGCAGAGGCAGTGGTAGCCTGAGGGATTGCAGGAGAACACCCTACTTTGGTATCTGCAGCAACCGTCGTAGAGGTGGAACCTACTGCAGGGGAGGCCCTCACTTCAGCTGCTGCGACAGCCGTCGTAAGGGGAAAACTCCAGGCTGACTCCTGGTCGGGCAGTTCCTGGTTTTCCA
>NC_087200.1:104154782-104180885 GCF_015104395.2 Macrobrachium nipponense | reverse complement strand
AGATTACAATCATAAATTATCATTATTATTACATGATTTAAGACAATAAAAGTTTTTTAAAGTAAAAAATATGATTATAGAATTTTCCCGAATGAAATTAAGTTTCGTCATTTCCTTGAGTGATGTCATAAACCTTTCCTCTTCAAAATTAAAGTACTCACGAATCAACAAATTTGTTGACATTGAGAGACATCAGAGTTAATTTACCAGTGATTTTAGATAGTTTTCAATACAAAACATCTCTAACTACTATATGAAATGAAAGGTATCAGACGTATGGGAAACGTTTTAGGCTTACAAAAGATGATGCAATCTTCACGTGGTATATCGACAAAGGCACATGTCTGAAACAAGTTACGAGTGTCTCGCATAATTGTTTAAAAAAAAAAATTGGATCCACACGGCATCAAATGGTAACAGCTATTTTCCTGCTTCGAACAAACATTGGCAGTTGCTCTTTCTTCTCACATTCTATGTTATGTTATGCAAAATCTGAACATACATTATTAGAATATACTAACTCTAAGAAAAATAAAGAATCTGAAAATATTGGAAACAATTTTACAACACTTCGTACAGTTAATGAGAGGATGATATGCATTGCGAAAGCAACAGCATATAAGATACCTCCACCTAGAGGATTGATCATCACAGTGTTGAATCCCACGAGTCGCAATGGGATAAATAATCTATGACTACATTGTTCTTTCCTGAAATGGTTTCTAACTTTATACAATAGGTTGACTGTTAGTCCTGCTTCTTGAAGTTTCTTGAAAATTTTCCTCAGAATCTTCAACTGATCTTCCAAAGTTGTAGAGTAAATCACTATGTCATCTACATATACATCTACTCCTTCTATAGATCCTAGAAGTTGATCCAGCACTCGTTGGAATGTTGCAGGTGCATTCATCAGACCAAATGGCAGAACAGTATACTAATACAGTACAAAAGGAGTAATAAAAACTGACAGCAACTAGCTTTCTCATCTAAGGGAATTTGATAATATCCTTTCAACGAGTCTATCTTGGAAACAAACTTGGCTTGGCCAATATTATCAAGTAGCTGATCTATAAGAGGTAAAGTATAATTGTCAGCTATACTGATGGAATTCGGTTTTATATAATTAGTACACATTCTAAATGAATCATCTGGTTTCTTCACTAACACAAATGAAGAACTGAAGTGACTTGAGCTTGGTCACGGCCACCTATAGAGGAGGCCTGGTCACTGGATTGTGACGTAGGCAGCTTGAGGCCATGGCCACAGCTGTGCGCGACCATCACCATGGTAATTGCTACTGTTTGTTTTCCATAAGATCAACGAAATCCCATCGTTGCGTTGTCTTATTATCATTGTCTTTCTATTCTTCAATAACTTATTTATTGCTAATAGCATTTTGTCCATGAAATGTTTGAAGATTTCCAATATCTGTGGTAATTAAAACAGGGAAAGGAAAGTGATTTCTATATTCAGACATTTATTCAGTAAAAAATGTACAAAGGAAAAACTAATCATAGAGTTATTACAGAAGAAAGTAATGAAATAATAATAACATTAATCATGATTATAAAAATAACATTGCTGAAAAAATATATTAACGGGCATTCGAAGTTATAGTTTGCAGCTTTTTTATTTTCCTGCAAAATTTGTTCAATAATGAATTTGTCAATGCCAAAGCAATATTTCGCTGATTCATTGCCCCTAGAAAAATTTTCATTTTAGTAATTTTATTAAGAAATACATAACTACACTTGATAATGTTTACAGTTATAGTACTTGGGCATAGTAGGGAACCTCTGCTTACACCATTTATATAATTATAAGTTTGGGGAAGCTCTTCATCGCTCGAATGTGTCGTAAGTTCTTTCCAAAATGAACATTTTATTTTCTTATCAACAGAGAAACAGCAGTAACCAGCTAAATAGACTATAACTGGAATAACCTCTTCACATGCGTCAAAATCTTTCTGCTCGATATTCAAATCAATGTCCCCTAAATTTACGTGGTCATTATAATTCATTTCTTCCCACTTAATTTCCTTAAACTCAGCTAAATTAACAGACTTGCCATTAAGAGGTAAACTGTATCTGAGAATAGATCATTCTTAGTTTGTTCTCGACTTCAAAAACCTGTCGAACTGATATGTTATAATTTTCGCCCAAGAGCTGACGGTATTTACTAAATCGTTCTTCCAGATTATCAGTTTGGAATTTGCCAGTGAGAATGTAATCCATTTTCAGTTCTGAAATACAGTCATTTGTAAGCTCTATAATTGCATGTGTTGTGTGTTTCAAAGCTGTAAACGTTTCTCGAGTTAAATTTCCCTTAGTTGACTTGTTTTCATCCCAGACTTGTAACCATAGATTGAAATGATTGAGAAACTCATATTTTATATCTCCGCCATCATTGGTTAGAGGTGTTGCATATTGATTATTTAGCCGTTTACCTTTAATCTTAGATTTTACATTCATTAGGGTCCACCATATGTGAATTACCTTAATGTAGTCTGCTGCTTGAGAAGAGAATGGCAAGCAGTTTTTCGTTCCAAAAGTTAATAGTGCTTCAATGACATACTCATTAAAAATCTCTAATACTAGGTTTACATTTTGTTTTTCAAGGTTTGATGGCCACAACGCTTTTTATGTCAAATTGTAAGAATGACTTAAAAGATAATTTTTTTTTTCCAAAGAGTGAAGCTTTTGCAATGTATTTAGGGGAGCATAATTCATTTTAATTCCGTTTTCAAAGTACTCGCCAATGTAAGAAAATTTTGGAAACCTCACTGTTTTTTCTGTATCTTTTGTGCAACCCAATTATTCCTGATGCATGTTAACAAATGGAACGAATCAAACAAAAAAAAGAGGTCTACTTTTTTGGTAAGGATGCTCATAAACTATAGATAACTTTGGAGGGTTGGCAAAATATGACAGTGCTTTCCCATTGATGACATTATTGTCAGTTATAATGCAAAGTATGGTGAAGCCAATCTTTCCTAATCCCATTATAACTTTCTTAATTATAGAATGCAACACCTCAGCTTTCATGCATTTCGTGAGGATGATATGAACAACATCTTTAAATGTTGACTTAATGCTATTCATCTAACAATAGATTCACAGTTTTGTCATCATCTGCAAGAGCTCTGAACTTTTGGTTGATGTAAGCAAGGAAGTTTTCATCATGCTGCTCAAGGTAAGGACTAAAATCTTTAGAAATTAAAACTCTTTTAACTGTTGAAAAACTTGGAAAAATAACATAACCACTCTCTCAAAAGTCTGTAACCTTGAGGGGAACAGTTGTACAAAAGAGATGAAAAAACTGTGAATTCTGAAGAATATTCTAGTTTTTTTTAGAGTAATCAGACGTACCTACTCGCATACAAACTTAATTGCTGAAAAATATTTAAAATCTTCGTCAAGTATGGATGTCAATAAAGAAATGACTAGCTGCAAAATAAGAATTCTACTATTACATTTTTTTCGAAACATGCTCTTCATCTGTATTCTTAAGATTAATCAATATCATTTCCAGTTTATTTATATCACTGATCTTAGAGGGAATTCTATAGTTTCCTAGTTTCTTAACTTCTACATCGCGAACAAATGCACTGATCGAACAATCGTCATTCACAACCAAAGTCATAGGTATGTAATTTAGTTAAGCCTCCAAAATCATACAAATACACGTATATTTCTCTTTTCTTATGATTGTCCAATATGATGTATCAATGAAATCTAGCTTATCATTAAGGCCATTCAAATTAAAAAATTGTCTGTCTTCCTTATAGGCATTGTGAGCCGCAATGCTGTCGGCCATTGCAGCTTGCAAAGCTTTTTCCTCAAGCCTTGCCTTTTTGCTTTCTGGTGATTCTTTTACATTTAAGGTAGAAGACAGGTAAGATGGACAACTCGGCATTAGAGATGGAACAACATCATTACGGAGTCTGGGTTTTGCAAGTCGTGCAGTGATCTTTTTTCCACTGTTTTCGTCAAGTGAAAAAATTCCCATACAACATCTTCGGGACGAAAATGTAACTCGCACACCTGCAATGAAATGAACTACGTTTCAGCAGATGTTCTGTATATTACTAGTTTATAACTTGTTTGAAAACTGAAAGGTATTTTGTATTCATACAAATATAGATAAAAGATATGAACATACAAAGAACGAGACATTTATCACAGGATATTTTCTTTCAAACATACAGAATTGAATTCCAGTGTCCCTTATATATTATTCATTTCTTGCTGATATTTTTGTATAACCTGAAATACGAAATATCAGCAAGAAATTAATAAATACAATGGTTATTGGGGTTCAGATCAGTATGTTTGAAAATCAAGGTACAGAAATGAGCCACTTACCCTGCTGTTCTTTGTTTTGTGTATATCCTTCTTCTCTCTTAATCACGTGCAGCCGCTTCCTTTTGAGTTTTTCGTCCTCAGGGAAGGAAAATCCACAAACGTTTGGATTCTTATCGTAATTCCCTTGACAACGAGGCACACAACACTTGCTTGACATTATAAAACAGTGCAGAAAGGAAATGCAACTGAGAAAAATTTACGTAGTGACCCAGTCCGAGGTTAGTGGAATACTGATTCATGTCGGTGATGAGGCCTGGACGATCGCCTCACCTTGATGACGTAGGTAATCCTTTTGGGTTCAGTGGCCAGGCCTCCTCTATAGGTGGCCGTGACTGGGTTCTGCTATTCCATGTTGCAGCAAATACTCAACTTCTTTCTTCAAAACATCTCAATGATTAGGTGAGAAACGATAAGATCTTTGCTTGAATGATTTTCCATCTTCTTGAATCTTGGCCTCATGCTTGGTCAGATTAGTATGCCTAGGTACATCTGCAAAAATTTCTTGGAAACTTTGAATCACTTCGCTTAAGTCTTCGCCTTGTTTAATACTCAGATGTTTCAGTTTATCCTCCCAATTCTCTGAAATTGAAGAATTATTCAACTTGCTTTCAGCTCCCAATTCGTAGCCATCATCATCTTCTGTAGATGAAGTTGCCTGGGTTATTGACACAGTTTCAGTTTTAGTTTCTGAGAAATAAGGGTTCAAGAGTCTCATATGTATCTTCCTTTGTCTTCTTCTTCTTCTGGTGTTTCAGTCACATAAGTTCTATCACTTAAGCTCTCAATTATCTTGTAAGGACCTTGAAATTTATTAGTGATGGGAAATCTCTTGACCAGCAGAAACACTAACACGTGTTAGCCATTACTAAAACTTCTTAGCTTAGTCTTAATATCATATCTCCTTTTCATTTTCTCTTGTCTTTCTTTCAAATTTTCTAAAGAGAATTTTCTAATCTCTTTCAACCTTTTCTTAAGTTCTTCACATACTCTCCTTGGATTTCCTCTTAATTTTCTTCCCAATTTTCTACAAGAATCTTCAGCGGTCCTTTCACTTCCCTACCAAAATTCATCTCATTAGGTGAACAACCTATATGTTCTTAATTAATAAGCATTCCTAACTTCAAACAACATTAAGGGTAAACCAACATCCCATTCTCTTCCTGACTCAGAACAATACTTTGTCAGCATATTTTTCAATGTCTGGTGGAACCTTTCCAAGGCACCTTGAGTTTCTGTATGATAAGCAGTTGATAACAGTTGTTTCACCCCTAATAAATTCATCACATCCTGGAATAACTTGGAATTAAAGGTTATTCCTCTATCCCTTTGTACTATTTCTAGTATACCTAACTTTGAGAAAAACTCCACATGTTTTTCAGCAACTATCTTGGCAGATATGTATCTAACAGGGATCGCCTCTGGATATCTTGTCACAGGACACATTAATGTTAACAAATACTCATTTTCCTTCTTTGCCTTCGGCAGCAATCCAACCATACCTATAATCACTTTGCTAAAGGGTTCTCCTCTAACTTCTATAAGTCGTAGGGGGGTTTTCTTGATGGTTTCATCCGGTTTTCCAGCTATCTGGCAGGTATGAAACTCACGACAGAACCTGCTAACATCTTTTTGAAGTCCAGGCCAGAAAAAATATTTCATTATCTTCTCCACAGTCTTCCTGATTCCCATATGTCCAGACTCATGTGCTACTGCTACCACTTGCTTCCTCAATAGATATGGAATCAAAATTTGATTACATTTGCCCCATACAGCATCTACTGGTATATCTGCAAGTCTGTACCTCCTCATCAGCAAACCTTCCTTCAGATAATAACAGGTAGGAGTTTGTTGCATCTCTTCTTGATCAACAACTCTGAAGAACAAATCAGCTAACGATGCATCCTTCTTCTGCAAGTCCATTAGTTTCTCTCTTGTCACTTGACCAACTTCAAGGGTTGAATTCTCAATATCTGCTAAATCAGCTACTGTAGTTTCACTACTGCCTTCTGGAACACTTTGGCTACTCGGAGTCTTCTTCTTCTTCTTCTTCTTTGTCTTCTTCTTTATCGTGGGAAATCTCTTCTTGGTCAGCACTAGGGGAAACATTACTTCCCTGGAACAATTCTTCTAAGCACAAAGATCCTTTACTTGATCCTTCTTGGATGTGTAAATCCTCAGTTTCTTCACTGACAGTCGTAGTCATACTTCTGGTAGTTACACAACTAGGAAACAGGTGGGGGTTATTCTTCTCCAAATCTACCGCAGGACTAATCCTCAACGTTTTGTGTGTCACCACAGGACAAGGAATAAATGGCACACCACCAACTTCATTACCCAACAGAACATGTACACCTTCCACAGCCAGTGAGTCCTTTACAGCAAAATCAACTTTCCCTGTCACAACTTCACACAACAGGTGTAAGCGGCATACAGGAGTTGCTTCCTCTCTCCTAAGGGTGAGTGTGAGCACCACATACTACCACACTATAGTTACTCCCTCTATCACGTAATATCTTGACTGGTACCGGCACACTCCCTCCTTGAGTTGACAGCATACCCTTAAAAGCCTCCACACTGCTAAGCCACTCACTGGTTGAGGTTACATTTCCATTGGTTACTAAACATTCAGCTTGTTTAGTTTCTGTCTTTTCTGGAGTCTGATTCTTTCCCATACTGCTCTTTGTAGTTTGGTTCACCTGGCCACCTTTCACTACTTGGCCAACTGGCTTTGACAGCTGTTGATTCCAGTAACACTCTGACTGAAGTGTCCTGCTCTTCCACACTTAAAGCAGACAACATTAGGTTTCTGCAACTGCCTTGAAAAGTTGGATGAGGATTTCACATTAGCTTGCTGAGGTGTATTACCTTATGTACTCTTGGTAGTATCACTTGTAGGTTCCCATTCAATCTGTTCCTGAAACTTGGATGAGACTTAAAACCTGGGCGTTGTTGATTCTGGTACTTGAGATTGTAATTGCGTCTGCTACTGATTATATTTTAATCTTCACTCAGTGTAACAGCCTTGTCAACTTAACCTCTCTCTCTCTCTCTCTCTCTCTCTCTCTCTCTCTCTCTCTCTCTCTCTCTCTCTCAAATAGGCTCTTACATGTTCAGGAATTCCCTTATGATATTGTTCAAGAACAATCAATTCTTCTAACTCATCAAAAGTTTTAACTTTAGAAGCTTCTAAGCAACGTTTAAAACACCTCACTTTATCAGCATAATCTAAGAAGGTTACCTTCTCAACTTTTCTTAAATTTTTGAATCTTCCATTGCAGTACTCTGGGGTCATCTAGTAAACTTGTGCACATTTTATATTGTAGCAAAACTGACCATTTATCTTCTGGCCATCCCATACCTGAAGCCACTTTCTCAAAGTGATCAAGGAACTCATCTGGAGCCTCTTCAGTAAACTTAGGGATTAACTTCTGTACTCTTACTACATCAAATACAGGGTCTTGATTACCTTGGTTAGTGTTAGATGGTGTTACAGGTAATGTGGATCTAGCTCTTATCAATTCCATCTCCCTTTTAAACCTTGCTCTTTCTCTTTCCTCTTCTGCAGCTTTTTCTTCTTCTCTTTCTCTTCTTTCTTGTTTTCCCCATCTATTATTTCTCTTTCAGCCTGCATTTTCAGCTCAATCAAGTTCTCTTCTGTTTCAATGCATCTAAGCTCTAACTCTGCATCACTTTTCTCTTTCTTTTCTTCTTGCTTATCTATAAGATCAGCACATGCTACATTCAACAACTCATGAGCTAATTCTAACTCATCTTCATCAGTTATTCTACCAGAGTCTATCAATGATTCCACAGCAATACATCATATTTGTGCCTTTACCATACTAGTACCCACAACCACCACATGCTACTGCTAAGCACTCCACTGCCTCTTAGTCAGAGTGGTTCCAGATAACACTTGGATGGAAAGGGCTGCTAAAAATTCTTGAACATTGAAGTGAAATATTTTCTCTTGAGTTATCAACTAAGAGTTCAACACAATAAATGCAAAACAAAAACTATATGGTCACTCTCCTAACAAACTATATCCCTAACACCAACAGTATAAACTAGAGTGATAATGTAATCTGTTTTCCCGGGTCTCTGGGCACCATTTATACTTGTGAAAAGGTGCCAAATATCTGGTTACCACACTTACCAATCATAAAATAATTACCTCACATCAGCCAGACACTTGAAACTTCATCACAGGTACAATACGACTGGATACTCTAAAGGCAACAGTGATCCCTTAAAAAACTTCTCAATATTGCAGAAAATCAGACTAAGTTCATTAAAACAGGTGTGATGTAATCTTATATGTCCTTAAATTAATTAAAGGGCATCAGTCCATCAACAACTTAAAGATCTAAGTATTTCCCTGGTTCTAACTCACTTAAATTAAATTGAAGGAAAACAGCTCACTTACCACTATATTTCTACCTAAACAAAATTAAATATACTGATGAGAAAAAAATAAAACATAAAAATTTTTAATACAAAAATTTATTATTGAATTCAAAATTTATAGTAAAATTCACAATCTTAGGGAAATATACTGTTTCTTGAAAATTACACAAAGTTTAATTAATTCTTGAATTAATTATTAAGTAAAATTAAATCAAAATTAATTTATCACAAAAATCAAGAAAATTAATTAATCCATTTGAAATTCAAAAGTTTTAGCTAACAACTAAAATTTAGAAATTAATTCACAAATGCTAAACAACAATAAAACTCGAAGAGAATTCTATTTTAATGCAAAGTAATTCACAAGTGTTAAACTCAATTAAATATGCAATGATTAATTAATGAAAACAATTAAGCTAATCAAATTATGAATGTAAATGAAAACATAGAAAAATGTGTAAAATATCAAAATTGCAAAAACACTAGGAAAGCATTAATCACACAAAACACACACACACACACACACACACACACACACACACACATATATATATATATATATATATATATATATATATATATATATATATATATATCTATATATATATATATATATATATATATATATAATATATATATATATATATATATGTAACACTTCAATACGAAAAATGGATAAATGCACAAAAAAATCACTTCAATAAGAAAAATGGATAAATGCACACAAAAAATCACTTCAATAAGAAAAATGGATAAAGGCACAAAAAATCGCTTCAAAAGAAATTAACACAACATAAAAATTTGCAATGTGTAAAAAATGAAATAGTTTCACCAAACCACTGTATATCGGTTTTTAAGTTGCAATTTAAAACTTGTAATAACACTTTATCTTGGTACCAATTATGTTCCTGCTGCAGCTAGCTCCAAAATTCCCCATATTAAAAAAATTCACCATGTTCCATAAAAGGCACTGTTACACACTTGTACAATGTTTGTTCAGATTCCACAATAAGCGCTTAGCAAAGTTCAAAAACTATAAGAAATACCAAATCTAAAATTTACGAGTGACTAGTCACTAAGTATAAAATCAGCGCCTCATTGACGTGGTCGGTATGGTCTTGACCTGACACCTCAGTGGCCGCGAGTTTGATTCTCTGGCATTCCATTGTGGTGTTATAGATGTGTATTTCTGGTGAGAGAAGTTTATTCTCGACGTGGTTCGGAAGTCATGTAAAGCCGTTGGTCCCGTTGCTGAATAACCACTGGTTCCATGCAACGTAAAAGCACCTTACAAACAAACAAACAAACTAAGTATAAAATCTTCATGGGACAGAGAGAGAGAGACAGAGAGAGAGACAGAGAGAGAGAGAGACAGAGAGAGCAACTTCTGCACGCCCTTCTATACAATGAAATAGGAAGTCTCAGAATGACATATTTGCTCTGCCCTCTTATGGAAACGTCAGTGGGCCTCGTCTAAAATGGTTGGGCGAACGATTTTGGGAACGAGAGACAGCAATATCGTAAAAATTCTCTGTCAAAAAATAAGTAGAGAGAAAGTGGGATTATAATCATAAATAACATTTATTATTACATAATTTAAGACGTTAAATGTCTTTTAATGTAAAAGATACATTTATAGAATTTTCTCGAAGTAAATTAAGTTTCGTCATTTACTTGAGTGACGCCACAAACCTTTACCAGTAATTTTAGATAGTTTTCAATGCAAAAACATCTCTAACTACTTATATAAAATGAAAGGTACCAGACTTATGGGAAACGTTTTAGGCTTACGAAAGATGATGCAATCTTCACGTGGTATCTCGACAAAGGCACATGTCTGAAACAAGTCACGAGTGTTGCATGATTGTTTATAAAAAAAAAAAAAAAAAATGGAACCACACAGCCTCAAATGGTGACAGCTATTTTTCTGCTTTGAACAGACAATGCCATTTTCTCTTTCTTCTCACATTTTACGTTATCCTAAACTCTTGAATCACGTTATGCGAAATCTGAATATACATTATTAGAACATACTAACTCTAAGGAAAATAAGGGATCTGAAAATATTGCAAATAATTTTACACTTCATGCATAATAGCATATAAGGATATACATACATAATACATATATATATATATATATATATATATATATATATATATATATATATATACTATATACTATATAAAAGTGTCTTTCTGACACTTGCTTCCCTAACATTTTCCCTCTTAACCCTTAAACGCCGAATGGACGTATTAAACGTCGAGTCAAAATGTCTCCCGTATGCCAAATGGACGTACCATAAGTCGACTCAACATTTTTTTTTTTATTTCGCGGAAAAATACTTATAGGCCTACCAGCCAAAAAGTTTTGAATCACGCACCTTGGGGGATGCTGGGAGTTCACGGATCGAGGTGTTGTTTTGTTTACAATCGTTACGCAGGCGAGCAAGCGCGAATTTCTTTCTTGCCGCACTAAAAAGTATCTGTGACACATCTCGGAAATTATTTCGTCACTTTGACATAATTTTTGTACCATTTTAAATTAGCCGTTACATGGTGTATTATATATGAAAATGTGCGCATTTATATGTAAAATACAACAAAAAAAATACTCATGATTGTAGCTTTTATCAGTTTTGAGATATTTTTATATAAATAACGATAAGTGCCAAAATTTCAACCTTTGGTCAACTTTGACTCTACCGAAATGGTCAAAAAACGCAATTGTAAGCTAAAACTCTTATATTTTAGTAATATTCAATCATGTACCTTAATTTTGCAACTAATTGAAAGTCTCTAGCACAATATTTGGATTTATGGTGAATTTATGAAAAAACTTTTTCCTTACATCCGCTCGGTAACTTTTCCGAAAAAAATCATACATGCGATTGTGGTAATGTTTGCACCATTTTAAAATTAGCTGTAACATAAAGTTTTATATATGGAAATGTGCGCAATTTCATGCACAATACAACTAAAAACAACCCATGGTTGTAGCTTTTATCAATTTTGAAATATTTTCATATAAAAAATAAGTGACAAATTTTCACCCTTCGGTCAACTTTGACTACCGAAATGGTCGAAAAACGCAATTGTAAGCTAAAACGCTTATATTCTAGTAATATTCAAGCATTTACCTTCCTTTTGCAACAAATTGGAAGTCTCTAGCACAATATTTCGATTTATGGTGAATTTATGAAAAAAATAACATTTTCTTTACGTCCGCTCGGTAACTCTTCCGAAAAAATCATACGTGCGATTGTGGTGATGTTTGCACCATTTCAAATTAGCCGTTACATATAGTTTTATATATGAAAATGTGCGCAATTTCATGTAGAATACAACAAAAAATAATTGAAGGTTGTAGCTTTTCTCATTTTTTGAAATATTTGCATATAAATCACGATAAATAGAAAAATAACCACGTTCGGTGGTCGAAAAACGCAATTGTAAGCTAAAACTCTTACAGTCTATTAATATTCAGTCATTTATCTTCATCTTCAAACAAATTCAAAGTCTCTAGCACAATATTTAGATTTATGGTGAATTAAAAAAAAAAAAACTTTCCTTCCCTCCGAGCGCGGATTCTCCGCCACAAATCTCCGAAATGCGTACGTCCCATTCTCGGAATATTTGCTCCGTTTCATATTAGGCATTTCATAGAGTTTTATATATGAAAATGTGCGCAATTTCATGTAGAATAAAACAAAAAATATTTGAAGGTTGTAGCTTTTCTTATTTCCGAAATAATTGCATAAAAAATATATATATATAAAAAATTGACATTCGGTCAACTTTAACTCATCAGATATGGTCAAAAAATGCATTTGTAAGCTAAATACTCTTACAGTATAGTAATATTCAATCATTTGTCTTCATTTTGAAAGACATTGGAAGTCTCTAGGACACTTTTTAGATTTATGGTGAATTTTTGAAAAAAATATTTGTTTATGTTCGCACGTTACGAATTCATGCATTATTTTGTGATAATATTTTCTCTGTGTTTCTTTTATCGTTTTACAATGTGTTATATACCAAAATGATTGTAATTTAGTGTACATTACAACGAAAAAAAGTAACTTGTTACCTTTAACCGTTTTGCGCACAGTGCGATTTGAATACAATTATATATGAAATTTCGTTTTTGCGCTATCATATATGGCATTATTTATATATAATAATGATAATTTTTTCATTTTTGATGGTTGCATACTAAAGATCAGTCAATGACAAAAAAAGGAGCCAAAAATTAACTCTTAATCTTCAAAACTAAGCACGCTGTGATTTTTTTAAAAAAAATATTTTTTCCGCTTCTGCGCTCACTCTGAAACACCTCCAGCACACGGGAGACATTTTTTTTTTACCGCTTCGGCGTTTAAGGGTTAAAAGGATGCAGAGATTGCTTAAAAAGGCAGAGTAAGGCAGAGACTTGATCTGTCATCGTCCTCCTCATTCTTAATGACATCCTAAGTGTGAAAACACTGAGGCCATTAACCATTGCCTGTCATATCCCTGTCACCGAAATATATATCCCCGAATCTCAACTGTCGCTGCCCTTTATCTAATTAAGACACCTGGCCTTAAGCTGATAACTGCCCCTTTCTCAGAAAGTTGTTAAAATTCCTCCAGTCAATTTCATTAAAGCTGAGCAAATTAGTGGTAACAATATCATGTATATGATAGCAAAACTAAAACGAATAAATTCCACTACATGTTCAGTTAGTATTAAACTTTAAAATTGTGAATTGACCACTGCAGCGGGATGGGTGGATGTGTAAGCGAAACTCAGTACATTGGGTAGTAAGAATGAACTGCTACTTGGTTCCCAGAGAACGAATTTCTCGTAGCATAATTGTTGAAAAATATTTACGTAAATATACTGAGAACGAAGATTCAGTAACTTCTTTATTTCTACATGTTTTTTCTAGTATTTTTTTGCACTTTTCTTTGGAAAATTTCATTTACAACCGACATATTATTGTAAAAGACAAGGAAAATAAAACCAACAGCAACACCTTTATATATCTATGAGCAAATTTACAAAAATACATCTTGTGAGACAGAGATACCGTACATTCTGCCTTGAAGTCAGAAGCAGAACTGAAGTCCTGAGGCGCCAGATTGTGAATTTAGCCAGTGTAAAAGTTGCCATTAGTGAATTTATGGGCTAAATAAGTATTGCCACCTCTTCCCTACCCAATTCTTTCCAAATCGATGGCATTGAATATTGCTTCTCTGCAGGATCAATCTGTCCACCCCCCACCCCACAAACCTGTTATTAATATTCCTGGGAAGCTATCTCTTCATTAAGGGTTTATATCTACATTGCCCATTTTGCACCCTTGTCTAGCTAGCAAGAGTCTCTTTACATTCATCAAGCTTACATTGTTAACTGGCTTGTTTATTTCAACTTCATTGTGAACGATGAGCGTTACTCTAACAACCCTCTGACCCATATGTAATTTGCAAGATACAAAATCAAACTCGCCTTAGACCACTTGGCAGCCAAAAGGTGCTATTTGTGCGATTTTTAGGGAAACACATTTAATCACAGGCAGATTGAGTTTTCGTGCCAGCCAACTAGATATGAGACTGCATTGGCTCCCGGTGTCTAGGAACATTCCAGCCTGAAATGGCTGGTCATGCGCATACCAGATGGCCATAGCGGTAGGGAGTAGGGTTGCAGGGAGTTCAGCTGACGGCTTATCCTTGACAACTTTCACATTGACGCAAAGCTTCTCCTCATCCCTTTTGGACTGTTTCCCCAGATTTACGTTATGTTTTTGGATGATTCTGATTTTTTGTTACACTGGTTTAGATACAATGTGAGGAGATAGATGACTGGGTGGTTGGAAACCGGAGTTTGGCATGGAAGACGAATTCCCCTATGGTTTGTGGTGGTCGTTATCACAGATAAGGCTGTGATGATATCTACCACACAATTGACAGCTGCATTTGCTACTACATTGTTTGCTGCTATGCCCTGTACCAAAAAAGTTGAAACACCTATATGCTAACATAAGTTGGTGCTTTTTCATTTTGGCGTTTGGATGTTTAGTGCAACTGAAGGTGGAATGATCACCATTGCAAAATAGGCACAATGCTGGCCGAGAGGTGCTGGATTCTAAGACCTTCGGATGAGAGGGTCATGACAGTTCTTCCCCCTTCTACAATGTGTCATCTGTGAAGAATCTTATAGGGAAATCTAATGCTTCAAACAACCTAAGTTATAGTCACATTTGTTTACATATTCAACGACATTTTGATACACTTGTGACAATTTCTGATTAATGCTGGTTGCCATAATACATTTCTAACAAGTTACTGGCCACACTATAGTTGGCCACAGTTACGCTCAGAGCTTGTGCTACTTTGAGCAGCTCCCCTTCCAGAGATCTGAGAAGATACGTGAATTTAGCTGTCATCTAAGTCCACACGGTGATGTGTGTGTACATTAAACAACATCTCATGACTACAATTGCAGATTAATCAAAAATAGATTTCATTGACCACATGGTCCTTAAGGGATCAGTGTCCCGCTATCTCAATTAACCATAAATCACATGAAAAAATAACTGGAAATAATATCACAAGTCAGGGAACGGTACACAAGTAAATAATGACCAATGAAGAGCTTCAGCAAACACATTTTAATGAATTTTGAACACTAACATTATGAATCACAATGCATAGTACGTAATGATCTAACCAGCAACACGAGAGCTCAACAAAACATGTCTTACCTACATGGTTCTTGGAAAGGGAAGGGCATGCTTCTCGGCCAGGGACGCTACCCGGGGAACCAGCTAGGCCTTTTTTTAACTCAAGTTTCACTCAATAATTCGTTAATTTGCCAGTTACAATAATAATTATATGATAAAAAAAATAGGAAGAAGTTCCCACGACTCTGTCAAACAGCAGGTTGAAAAGCATACTCATAACTGAGAGGAAGAACCATCGCCCCTGCCGCCAGCTTTCTTCTTCATGACTCCCAATTCAGGACACAGCAGATTTAAGCCGAGAGAAAATGGTGCACACATATTTTTACGACACAGAGGGTATTTCATTGGAACTGTTTTCCTAACTGCAACTGTTGACAAAGTTCAGCAGAAGCTAAATCAAGGACATACTTTTGAATTCAGAACTACATTTCCATTTGATAACTATTCTTCTTCATCTGACTCATCACATTCCTCTGCTTCACTATCAATGTCACTTTCCTCATCAGAAACTTTTTCAGTTTGATCACTGAGACAATCAGGAATAATGGGACCCAAAGATCAACTCAGCATGTATTATATTCCATTTTCCTTAGTTCATTCATTACAATGTGGATCAGGGTGATGAATGTCTCTTTCATATTATGATTTTCCCATACTGACAATGAGGTTTGCACAAAGGATATGCTGCTTGAGGGTTGCTTGGTATGGGGGAAGCATAGATGGCTCCATTCCTGTGATGTTTTTACAAAGGAATTTTAGTCTTTGAACTGATACTTCACAGTGAATATGCTGAAGCGAGTTTTGTATTGCTCATACAAAACACACACTAACTCTTTCAGAACAAGGTATGAGTCGTCACTGTTAAGGAGCCAAGTACGCCAAATGCTCTTCGTAACGTTGGATAATTCTCTGCAATATTTAATGGACGTAGATTCCCTTTGCCCTAAATGAAGGAGAATAGTCGCAGCCGGTGAAGGCATGCAAACTTGGTAATGTTTGGCAAAGTTCTCTTCTCATTGTCTGTCAGCAATGTTACATCAATATACCTTCAACTGTTGTTGTTGTCTGAATTTCCGACATCCCTATAAATTGAAAGTGAATTATTGAAACCGGCATGATACAAAATAATCACCAGCACATCAGTGTCATTTGGTAATACACTGATGATGTGGTCAGAGTTTAGGCTGTGAATTATGGCTTATACTCTTTCATTGTCATGTACTCATCCTCATCAGAATACATCTGATAACAAACATGGCCTCAGTTACTAAGACATCCCAGTTTCAGGTGTTGTACTTTCAACTTTTCCTTCCAATTTGTGCAGGAGTGTAAACTAGTATAACCCATTAAACTATCTTCATTTTCAAGGCACAAAGGAACAGGAGTCAGGGGATACTTGAAAGACAGTTGGTAATTCAATATGAGTTGTCACCGCAAGAAAAAGTAGTCACCCAAACAATTCTCACTCTCATTTCACCTCCATTATTTTTTTTCCTTGTTCACAACCTTTCCTTTTACAGCATCTTGAGAGAAGTTTTTTACTACTTTCCTGGGAATTGGGTCCTCAAACCAGGAGCTGAAAGTCAAGAAAACTGTCTTGAACTCTGTGTACATCTCCTCCAGTCCTCTGTACTTCTGTAAGCTCGCTTGTGACTTCTTCAGATGCAGCTTTTCCACTTCCAGTTGAATGTAAAACAGAATTCTCAACAGTATCTGCAAATGGATTCATGGTTGTGTCCATAATATTGAGGATTTTTTTTCAAATCTGATTCATCTCTCTTGATTCTTGATGGTTTAAGTTCTTGGGTTTATTCAAGTTGAGCTAATCCTACTTACGCCATAAGCTTCCAAGAAGAGCACCTCTTGTTCATCTAAGGATATTCCACCTTCCACGTGCAACAAAATTTCGAGTCATCGATGGTATCCCTATCAGTCTTGATACATTCATAGTCTGTTCCAATATAAGATCAGCATCACATCGACTGAATGCTTCTAATGTTCGTGTAGTGCTGAAAGATCCATTCTTTAATTGATCTTTCAAGCCAGTGTGAGTGTGCTCAATATTCAGCAACTTCATTACATACATGGTCATCCATCTGGCATAATTGTAATGACCAATTGCAAAAGACAGAAATCATCACAATAATGATTGTTTTTAGCAATACAGAATTATATATGATAAAGAATTTATGACTTTTTACTAAGTACATAAGAAAACACAAACATCATGCAAGCAGCTAAAATGGAATTTAATTTGGAGGTTCAGTGCATTATTAGTGGTGTTAATCTTGTCACAATGAAATAAGCATTTCTCTTGATAAGATTGTAAAAACAAGTTATACAGAGAAAATGGTCAGGCTACGGCAAGTAAGAAGTTGATTTTTGAAAACTACACAAAATTTCGGTCTATAAACAATTTCCAAACCTTACTGACTCGGTCAGTCAAATAAATGGACATGGCTCCTGTTCTATCAGGTATCATTCTAGAAATTGCTGTGCCTTACACGCTTGTTCTTCATAGTTGGAAACTGAAAGATTTTGCTTAGCAACATTCGTCCAATTTTGTATTCATTCTTTTATCCACAGGCTCTGCTCAAAAATCAGTCACAATTTCAATTAGAACATTTTTATAGGTGTTTTATATAAATTGTTAGTTTGTCCAATTTAGAACAAAACTGTCCCATTTGGAATTTAATTTTTGATGAATCGCATGTAAATGCTGGTCTCTTCTTATACCTTAACAAATCAGTCGAGAAACTATAATAGCTGAATATTCCATCATGCTGTGCTAGTTATTTCAGCTTAGGTAACCATATGTCTAGTAAAGTATGTGTTAAAAGTGCTGAACAAATTTTTGACTGGTAGGATGGTAAAAGTATTTCAAGTATTAAATGCAAATTGGTTAATATTGTAAAGTGTTCAACTGACTAATATTGATTTCAAGAAATATCCTATTTTATCTTAAGCATGATAGCATAACATAATTTGATAGCATGCAATTTTTCAGTGTCATGCTAATTTTAGTATATTACTGGTTGTGAATAGGGCACTTGCTTTACAATTCTTGCTATTGGTAGACATTCAATTTGACGCTGCATTCTTTTTATAAGATCTTTATCTGGGAATTGACCCATTTGTTATCAGTTTTGTGAAAAGACAGGCTTAGGATATAGTAAAAGAGTTTCAGTTTGAGAAGGTTTTCAACTTTAGAGTTCATTGCGTTAGTAGTGTGATTTTTCTTCGCTCAGGTTGAATTAGAATATTCTAGTTCTTGAAAGTTTATCCATTCCCTTTTTTAATTCAAACTAGAGTCCAGTTCATTTCTCAAAAGTATACCCTCATTTATGAGACTCAAGAATTCTTTGAGAGACTTGAATTTGGACCTGCTCATCTGGACCATTTCTCTTTCCTTCAGATTAGCAACAATTTTTGAGACAGGATCCCATTTTATGAACCGTGTATGCTTTGTGTGTGTGTGTTTTGCTTGAGTTTACCTTGATCAGTCTCTTTGGGTTGGTAATACCTGTTCTCTATTTTTTATTAAGTTGCACACTGTTTACTTATCCGGTTTTTTTCTTGTTTTCTTTTTTATTTCAATAGCTTCTTACTCTTCTTCATTTTTCTGTAGCATTTTATCACTCTTATATAGTTCTTTTCTCATGCAGTAACATGATAATTAATGCTCATACTCATTACCTCTCCAGGAAAAACTTTAAGAGTTAATCAAATCAAAACTTCTTTCCGTTTTTCTTCTAAAGATGGAAAAAGAAACCGACAAAATTACCGAGTATAACTTGTTTACTTGTATTTACGTATGCAAATTCAAATAAAAGTAAACAAGTTATACTCAGTAATTTTGTGGGTTTCTTTTTCCATCTTTAGAGTTAATTCCCCCTTTTGGAAAACGAAGGCAAGTAGCTTCATTCAGTGCTTCCAGTTTGTGCATTAAGAAAGCATAGGTAATCCCCATTCAGTTATCAATAAGACTGACGACTGGACTGCTTTCTGAGCCATTCTGAAGGCAATGGCTGACAACAATGATAATCTCCTTCAGGTCCTTGAGCTCACTCAAGAGGCGGGATACCTCTTGAACAAATTCGATGGAGGGAATAAAACAAGTTAAAAAGCTTCACTTTCATGAAAGGTAAAACTTCCATGTAATGGAGATCTATCTAAAACTTTGGAATTGGTCGCTGGTTTTCTTGCTGTTTGAAGCAAAATATTTCCTTTGTCAGTGGTAACTAACTATAAGTATGCTGTTTTGTCTGTTCTAATCCTCCCCGATGTTTCAAGAAACCCGGAAGATATAAATGAAATTTAATTCTAATTAAAAGGAAAATTTTACTAGAACATCTTGTAACTTGAGTAATAACACTCAACAGTCAGCAAATCTAAGGTAAAATAGCAATTAATTTTGATCTGAAAACCAACCGCTTTGATATCCCTGTCGACAAGAGTTCTTGTGGCTGAAATAACTAAAATTTATCACCACACACCTAACGACTAGGAAATTACGACCTCATGGAACTCATCCTATGAAAAAAAAGGTAACGTGGAAAATGCATAGAAATGTTGATAATATTATGAAGAAATGTGCAGTTCGTTATGACGTACCTTATCAAAACCATTCCTCTGAAATATTGAATGTTAGGAAACTTGTGGCTACCTTCATCTTGTGCTGGATGACGGAGAAAAAATGGGGCTAATTACTCCACCATTGCAACACATTGATGAACTGATGATAAAGCATTTGTTAAGATAGACATCCGCCATATAAGGAAGTCGTCTTTCTTCTGCTCACTCCTGCCGGCGCTTGTTCCTGTGACATTTATATAATTTACATACCTAATCTATCACTGGGTAACTAATAAATTTATCCAAAAGGAAGTAAGGGGCGATAGATTATATAATTAAAACAAATAGCAAAATGTCAAAGAAATACTATTCCCCGAGAAGAAAGGAATGATAGATTAAATGATTAAAACAGATATCATAAGGGCAGATATAGTATTAACAGCAAACGAATTATTCTTGAACAAGTAAGATTTGAGATTATGAATCATAATTTGTAAGACTTCAACTGAGCTGCTAAGGAAAGGAACAGATGTGAATTCAACCTTCAGTCGTATCAGCATTGACAATTATTGAATTTGTGTCAACCTTGTCACAATTGTCGGTAACTCAGCCAGGTTGTATTTCAAAGGAACATATTTACATTACAGTGAGACAATCTTCGCTTCGCAGAAACCTGAACCGATATATACCAGAAACAACAGGTGTTCTCTAACACGATGGAGCAATTGTAGAAGGATTTGCAGTGCATGATAGAGACCAGCACTATCAATGGCTCTTGAGGTCTTTGAAGCTACCATCCAAAGGATACTCTCAAAGTTGCTTTTACAAGTGGGACACATCGTGGAAGTATTCCTTTTTTTCTACCACGGATCCAAGAAAAGCAAGATTCCAAGTTAAAGAGATTGCTTCCCGTTTCTTAAGTGTCCTCAGCTTGCTGAACCGATGTAATATGCACCTTCATATTTTCATCTAAAGGCCTCCCAGCTTTGTTGAGCATTAGTGCCATTGCACCTCTTGGTTCAATATCTAAAAAAGAATTGAGTGACAAGATCACCAATAACATGGGTGATTGGCAGTATAGTTAGCCCCTAATTACTAACAAGTATGTTGCTTGTTGCCTTTCCTAACCTTACAGTGACCATCAGGAAAACCTAAGGTATGGTAGAAACTAATGTGTTTCTTGATGACATGCCACAACAGACAATTGTACATCTTTAAGTCATGAGATAGCTTACTTCTCCTCAAAGGACCAATAAAAATGAATACCCTCACAGATATTTATACAATTTGTACAAGCAAAGGATTATCCGAAGACTGTGCAAATCATGTTGTTGTCTCTCCCAGTATCAAGAAAATATATCATACCCTCTGATTTCTCACACCTTTTTGGCACTTGTGTAGTAAAGGAGTGACAGTGGTAGACACAAAGGTCACCTCAATTTCCCCAACAGATAGCAAGTGGCCTGTTGGTAAGATCTGACTACTATTACATTATGGTATAAGCACAGCAAAGAACAGAAACTACATAAAGCAAATGGATGCATGAGCTGTGATACTCCACCTCGTTTGGATATGCAGAATTCTATCAAGCTACACAATGTAGAACAGTGTCTTGACAAATTGGTAGTTTGCTGCCTTTGGACACTTAACAGTTAGTATGTGACCTAAATAGTGTTGATGCCTTGGCAAAAAAATTCTTAGATATATTCGGAGAAAATATCACAAGGAAGGAACATAGTAATGATCAGATTATTTGAAAATGAAGTAAGATCCCCCCCCCGCCCCCCCCCTTTCCCTTCCCCCCATGAATACCTGAGGTAAAAGCTCAACTTTCTCTGAAAGGAACTATTATGTGCAAGTAGTCTTTCAAAGCAGTTTGTAGCTGCATTCCAAGAATACCTGGATCTTTCTTTATAGAGATAGTGTATCTTTGTAAACCAGTCAGTGGTTACCACCATTATTTGCCCCATCATGATATCTTCATGGATTTGGCCATGAAACCCTATTTCTTTATTTTAAGTAGCCAAAAACTTCAGGATGGTAGATCCCTCACTTAATGCTCCTACACTGAAGTTATTCTTGCATTTGAATCATAAGTTACTCTTGTCAAAATTTTGAATAGGAAAATAAACCCTGGTTGCAGCATTTCCTTTAATTTATTAGGCACTACCATGCAGGAGGACCTGTGTGACGCGCCATATTTTTTGTTTTTTCACCAAATATGGAGTGTCTACTAGCTTGTTGGTTAAATATGTTGTATTCAAAGTAATGAGCTCTCCATTGCTACTCAACCAGATCATATATTTTCCCTTTATAAAATACTCACACTCGCTAGTTTGAGGCATCAAAGGTTCTTTGAGTGGAAGCATTTCCAAGGGATGTCATTGTTCTTGTTGTTGATTTTTCTAACTACACCAGATCATCCTTTGTGGTACATGAAGATACTTATTTGGCTAATATGGTATCAATGAGGCTGAATCTGGATGGAATGTGATACTTTCAGCATTGGCCCACCACAAACTCTGTCTCCATAATCTCTTGAAGACTCCAACGAACAAGAAGATTGCTAGTCTTATGACAACTGTTTTCGTCCTATGGTTTTAGTTTGTCCCCTCTGTTCATAAGAGGTTCCTGATTTAGCATAAGTATGAGACAAATATTGCATTGGACAGGTATCTAGATTAATTCATGATACAGTAATCAGCCAGCTTGTCTTGTAGTAACAAACGCTGGAGAAAGTCTTTGCAGCCAGTGCAGCCTTTTCATGATGTAAGACCATCTTGCTATCCACCCTCTCCTAGCAATTGATTCATTGCGCAACTTAGAGTTTTTACTCTGTTGCACCTTTCAGACCTTTTTACTGTCAATTTCAGTTTAATACTTAATGACCTCATAGGTCCCAGGGCTTGGCCTTTGGGCTACATTCTATATTCTGTTCTATTCTATGATGTAAGGAGAACAGCAATTTTGTTACTGATGCCTTTCCTAGTGTCTGCATATCCTGAGAATACTTCATTGGCATTGTTAGGGTCCTAGGTCTGCTAATTAGTATCTGCTCAGTAGCTGTCTTACCATTTCTTATGATAAGTAGATACAAGCTCTTAGACATCACCACTGAAGCCATTTGTTCAATTGTACAGCATTTGTGGAAACTCATAAATAACACTGACTGGGGGCTGCAGTAGTAAATCAAAGAGCTGTTTAAATTAAGCATGCTAAAGAGATTGCCAACAATTTACAGGAACATGTCATCACCTTCCTTGATATCGTTACTTTAAAGAACCGTTTCAGCTTTCTTACAAAAGAGAACTTAACTTTGCATGACAGCTCCACTAGCTGACCCAAAAATGTCTTCAACCAAACCATAATGTACTCAAGAGGTTGCCAAATCCCCAAGGTCAAATTTGAGGAGACACAATCACTTTGGATTGCAGGAACAACCATCCAAGCATACGTAAATCTTCCGTTAAAAAAAAAAAAAAAAAAAAAACATGTTCGTAATGTTATTGAGAAAAACAGACCAGAGCTGAACCTTGCAGGGGGAAGAAAAAGTAATTTACTGAATTTGACTGCAGAAAGCAAATATGGAACCTAACACTCATCACCAGGTCTGCATGAAGTATAAATGCACCCTGAGGAAGATATTAATTGAATACTTGGGGCTTCAACTCCACTTTTGAGTCAAAGACCGTTAGCTATGATGAGAAGATTCTGAATGCTTTGACTAAGACATCCTTTTTGAAGCATCCTTCATCACTGCATGCTGCACAGGGACACTAAAAACAACATTTTTGTACTTACTGGATTTCCTCCCTTGCCCATGGAAAGAGCACATCTTGTTAAACCATTCCACCTTATAGTAGTGGATTATATAACAGTTCAGCTGGTGCCTCTTCACATGCTCTACAATACATGGCATAGCCTTGCTCTACTCCATGACCCTCTGCCATATATTGTGAATAAGTGCCAAGTATATGGTTACTACACTTACCAATAATTAACCGAGTACCTCACAACAGCCAGACACCTGAACCTTCATCACAGGTAAAATACGACTGAATACTCTAAAGGCAACAGTGACCCCTTAACCAACTTACCAGTATTGCAGAAAATCAGACTAAGTTCATTAAAACAGGTATGAGGTAATCTTATAAGTAACTGAATTAATTAAAGGGCATCACTCCATCAACAACTTTAAAAATCTAAGTATTTCCCTGATTTCAAAAGTCTAAGTACTTCCCTGGTTCTAACTCACTTCAATTAAATTGAAGGAAAACAGCTCAATTACCACTCTATGTTTCTACCTAAACAAATACTGGTGAAAAAGAAAACTTTAAAAATTTTTAATAAAAATATTTATTATCAAACCCAAAATTTGTGAGTTAAATTCACAATCTCAGGGAAATTTACTGTTTCTTGAAAACAACACAAAGTTTAATTAATTCTTGAATTAATTAAATGAAATTAAATCCAAATTAAATTATCACAAAATTCAAGTAAATGAATAAATCTAATCAAAATTTTAAAATGTTAGGTAATAATTAAAATTTGGAAATTAATTCCCAAGTGTTAAATTCAATTGATTGTGCAACCATTAATTAATGAAAATAATGACGTCAATCAATTGGTGAATACAAATGAAAATACAGAAAAAGATGAAAATATCAATATTGCAAAAAGCATTAATCACACAGAACATATATAAAAAAACACTCTTTGCTAAGAAAAAATGGACAAATGCACAAAAAATCACTTCAATAAGAATATTGGATAAATACACAAAAAATCACTTCAATAAGGAAAATGGATAAATATACAAAAAAATCACTTCAAATGAAACAAACACAAAACATAAAAATCTGCAATGTGTAAAAAATGAAATTTTCGCCAAGCCACTGCTGCAGCTAGCTCCAAAATTTCACCACATAATTCACAATATTTCAAAAAAGAAAAGGCGCCATTACACACTTGTACAATGTTTGTTCAGATTCCACAATAAGCACGAAATAATACTAAATAACTCTAAGAATTATCAAATCTGAAATTTATATGAGTGACAAACAACTAATTATATAATCTTTACGTTACATTAATGTAAAATCATATATGGAGAGAGAGAGAGAGAGAGAGAGAGAGAGAGAGAGAGATGATCTCTGTATGCCAGGAGTTCAAAGTCAGTAATGAGCGTTCTCTCTCTCTTCCTTGTATGGGAGAACTTCAAGGTCCTGACGGGCTCAAATCGTTTTGGACACATAGTTCAGCTAATATCATAAAAATTCTCTTTCAAAACATTATCTAAAGAGAAATTACAATCCTAAATAGCATTTATTATTATGTGATTAAAGACAATAAAAGTATTTTAATATGAAAGGAATAATTACATATATATATAACAAAAGCAAAACTAAATAACATCATTTCCCAAAGATGACATATGCTTAAACAGAAGGTTCTAGAACGATCTTGCGAAAGATGGTGCAATCCTTCCACGTGATTTCTCGAGATTGACAGGATTCCAAAACAAAACGGAGACTTCGAGCTTCCCTTATCTCGAGCGATGACAAGTTATGAAAACAAAACGGAAACTTGATGACGAGCATGCCTCGCAGCTAATGTACAATGCAAAAATTTCTCTCTCTTTTCACATTCTATGTTATCTTAACTTTTAAATTATATTATGCGAAATCTGAACATACATTTTTAGAACATCCTATAACTCTAAGCTAAAAAAGGAATCTAAAAATATTGCAAACACTTTTTTAACATTTCATTGTTATAGAGAGGAAATATGCATTACGAAAGTAGCAGCACAATATATATATATATATATATATATATATATATATATATATATATAAAGCTGATGGTGGAAGTATGTATGCATGTATGTATAACGTCTGTATGTACATGTGTATATTCGCTATAGACGGCGAAACTACTGGACTGCACTGAACCAAAGATAGACCATATATGTAGATTTTATAGGAGATGGTTTTTGAGCCAAGTGCTGTTTTGATCCGGATGCCCGGCCAT
>NC_087200.1:104145595-104154282 GCF_015104395.2 Macrobrachium nipponense | reverse complement strand
CCGGATGCCCGGCCATGCTAACTTCTTTATTATTATTTGTAGAGAAAAAATAAAGCATTATTCAGGTGGAACATTTCACGAGGGCTCTAATTATTCTCTTACTTTTCTTGTGCGATGAAAAATAAAGTAGATATTACTTGATATTAGTTGTATGAAAAAAATTATTCCGATAGAATTTTCCACAGTGATTCCAAATATGCTCTTACTTTTCTTCTACGATGAAAAATAACGATGATTTTATAGTTCAGACAATGCTAGCCTACTGTTGCCAGCCGCCAAGCGCTAGCCGATATATATTACATAGAAATATATGTGGCAGAGGGTCAAGTACTCAAACAAGGCTAGATACAATTCGTTAGACCTTAGGAATAACTTACACCAAAGAGGTGTTGTCCCTGATATGGACTTCTGTTCAATCCTTGCTGATGCGTTCACGTTATTCTGAATGTACTATAATGAATGAGATTATAAAAGATATTTTTGGCTTAATATTTGGAATATACAAAATATATACGTATTTAAATATATACATACATATATTCGAAATATTAAGCATGAATATAATTTAAAATTACATCACTAGAAAACATTCAGAATAACGTGCACGCAACAGTAGGAATTGAGCAGAAATACATATTAGGTACAATTCATCTTTGGTGTAACTTATTCTTAAGGTCTAATGAACTGGATATGGAATGAATATTAAATGATATCTGTGCATAGTATTTTTCAGTATTGAAACATGTCTAATGTATAAGTGAAGTGAGAACGAGGCAGGGAGAAATGATTCATATTGGTAAGAATTAACAATATATTTGCTAGGGTGGCAATTCAGACTTTGTTACAAACAGATGGCAAATCAATTCACACTTGATATGAAAGAGGAGGAGGAACCAGCAACTGATTAGCGAAAATAAATTTCGTTTCCTATTCGTGTGGGCTCACATCGTCTGTATTACAGTAGAATATGATATCAGTGTTTAATTTATAAAATAAAATTTGCAATACAGGAGTTGCTTAAATTATACTTGGATTATTTTCCTTTCATTGAACAGTTTTCACCGAAAAGTATACATGACTTTTGAGGTCATATCTTAGCAATTACAGTAGTATCACTTTCTAAAATGAATTTATGCGTACCATTAAATTCATATATATTCACTTTTTTCTTCCATTGACAATAAATATTTTTTTGGAAAACTGCACAGTACGTTAACAGGCCTACTGTTAATGATAATTATCCTCATCGAAAATTATCCTCTTTTTCTTGAACTGAACGTAGTAAATGTCAAAGCCATCGGACAATGCTAACAGAAGGCGGTGAGAGCCATTCCATGAAAATGAACAAAGAACAATCGAATGTTTGGAGCCAAACGGATGGCGTCGGTATTCCATCAAGGAAAAAAAGACACATATTTGATTTGAAGTCCATTTATTTTTTGGAAAGGTTATTCTAAATCAAATCTATCAGAGTAAAACATCCTTATTTATGCTTCTTCTATATTAAAATTAATTCATTGTGTGTAGTTGCTTCCTCAGAGCAATTCGTATTCGTATGAGAAGTATAATATTTACCTTTCATTTATTTAGCCACCAACAACGTCAAAGCAACACTACCATAGGTACCAAATCAGGGTCCTTCATCTTAATTCGTACAGGTGTTAGTGTCAGGCACACGATACAGGATGCAAACTGTTCCAGTAACATTGTAGTATGGGGCATGTCAGAGCAATGCAAGGAAGGCAACGTCACAGCCAAAATAATTTCAGATTAGTCATTTTTCCCCCACAAAGCCATAACATGATGCTGACCTTTGACCTGTTAAGCGGAAGATTGATAGCTTCCCTAAAGGTTATGGTTGGTTACTATGTGGTTCTCCTAAAGTAACATCCTTAAGTCATGGGAAGACTTTGTCCAGTTTACTTAACAAAATAAAATTACATTCACAAAAATATTCTAATATGAAGCTGAACGATCTTACATTAACTGAATGAGAGTAAAGCCTCACTGTGACTGTAAAGGACAAATTTATTCCAGCTTTCAATGGTGTTACTCTGACTACATCAAAGTAGTTTAATGAACATTAAAAGATATTTTTGAAGAAAACTGTTTTTACAGTACCCTTGTAGGACTTCAATTTACATTTCCGGTGTCAAAAATGAAAATTCATAAATGTATTGTAAATAATGACAATGCCTTGCGTATATTTTGTCCACTATTTTCCAAATGGACTTCGGTGTATAGAAGTTTGCCTTTCAATGTTGATACCTTTGAATGTGCTAGGTTGGGGGTAGCGTTAACAAAATATAGTTTTGCACTTCAAACAAACCAAAGATATGTGTAAATACATTTGCTAATAATGACTGAAGAAAAATGATTATATTCCCACCACCATTTTCCTTTTGCAATTTACAATGGTCCACTACAAGACGAGATTCTCAGTTTCACTTTGATTGCTTGGATGAAGTCGTGAATAACTAACAAAATTTCTTTTCTATTAGTAGCATGGAGGATTTCATCTTCTTGTGGATCACTTGTTTACATTACAATTGCTAGGAAAACAAGCTGAAGAACAATACCAAAGCGAAGAGAAAGAAAATAAATCTTGTAAGAAGATCAGTAATTTGAACAGATAAGTTGATGCATAATTTCCCACCACCATCAATAAAAGAACACAAAAAGAGATACTTCTTTGTAGTGGTTGAGAGTATCTGATCTTTTCTTATTGTTACGTAAAGAAGACATCTGGTTAGTGATGTGAAAAGAAGCAGGATGAGGTTTCTTGAAGCTCCTTAGATTCATTTTTAAAATTTTGATTTAATGATTTGCTCAAAGTCTCTTGCGGACAGAATATTGATTGTAATACGCCAGCAGTTATACATTGACCTTTTGATAAAGTGAGTGTATTAATAAATACAGGTTCTGTATAAGGAAGTCTCACGATTGGAGGCTTGTCGTCCCTCTGTATTTTCCTATCACATCGTAATATAAGATACACAACATTTTCATGCAGCTTTTGCAGAATTGCATATCGCTTCCTCTTTCGGTGTCTCTTCTCCAAGACTTTTCATAATGTTAACAAACCACATTTACTGCTTCAATTTCATGAACGACCATATAACCCAAGCATTTCAGGCCTTTTACTTTGTAGTAATTTTATTAACAGGGCTTTCCTGGTGAGTGGTCTTAGCGCTGATGGTTTGCAGTATTTTGAAGAAGAAAGAATTTAGAGAAGGAACGATGTTAATGGCAGTTAGCTTATTGCTCAATAGTTAGCCCCTTTTAGCAAGTTGCTTACTGGTTGCAGTGCAGTCTCTTTACATTCTTTCTCCTATGTTAATTTGCATCCAAGCATATTCAGAAAGCCAGAGTTGAAATGATTTTGACCTTTTCAGTAGCTTAAGTCTTACCCCAAAATTTACACTAAAACTTCAGATTGGTGGTGTTATCCACAGGACTTTCCATCACCACTAACCCTCCTAGAGTTTTCTTGTGCTTTCTGATCACTCAGAGAATGCTTTACTAATTGATGGCTTTGTCCATGCACTATACTTTTCTTTTGAGCTTTGCTCAAATCCAAGTTGGAAAACACAGTCTTATCTCGTTACAAGCTAACTCACTCTGCAAAATTACAATATTCAGCTGAAGCTCTAGTCCAGTCAAGAAGGAATGGAAGAATTCTAATCTGTCAAAATTGAAGTGACTGTGACTCCTTCTTAGATTTTGGGTAACACTAGTTTTTGCAGTTGCTGAGAATCACGTCCGGATTTTCTTTGTCCAAAAGATCAACCATTGCAGACGCCTCATGTTACATCTGCTGCCATCTTGTTTTTTTTTCTTCTATATCAGTTCTTCAAAATTTGTTTCCAGTTGACTAAGCGCAATAGTTCGCCGCCACCATGTTGATTGTATGTTGAACTTGGCTCAGAGCAAAAGACATGTGATTGCCTTGGGGTTATCGGTCCACTTCCATTGCACAGATTATTGCTTGTGACGGCTGGAATGCTACAGCTGAATACTTATATATACGGAGGCAGAAGTAAAATGAGAGTAAACAACATGGTAATTTTTCTTTTCCTGATCATTACATAGTTAGCTAGTCATCAGAAACACCTGTTTCAGCGTAAAGAGAGAAAACTAGTAAGCAAAAGCTAATAGTAATCAACAGTTTAGTAGTACATTCATCTTTCATTAACGATCGTCCATATTTATTTATTTTATTCTTGCTAAATTTCATATTTCTAACCTTCACTGTTTTTTATTGAGTTCATATTTTGTACGTTAGGAATATGATGGGTTTGGTTGTCAAGAAATTTATATTTAAAATTTTCCAAGTTTTTGTAAAGTTTGATAAAGAAACCGACTCATGAGAAAAGATTAAACTTTTTTTTACCGTTAAGTAACAGAAGTCAAATCAAAGGCATTCAACATAAATAGGCAGATCATAAACAAATGGGGTGTCATGAATGTGCAGTTTAAATCGTACCTTAAGTCCATAATTAAATGCAGTGGTGAGTCGAGGTTTCAGGAAGTTTCGATTTTTAGTTCTGAAATCGATGTGATTTTACTCGAGAATTGGTAAGAGAACTATAATGATTGTTGGTGGTTACGTTTGGAAGAAACGGAAAACCCAAAACCAGGAAATCTTTGGCTCTTGATAAACACTACTATACTCTTTTGTGCTTGTGTCTGTGTGCTTTTGTTTTACTGTTGATATTCTTGCAGCCTCTTATGCTTGCTACAATTTTTTTCCATGTTTTTCTATATATTTATCTTGATTCTTCATTTAGTTTGATATTATGTTATCTTTAGTTTTCATTTAGTTTGATTGATATAATTTATCTTGAATCTTCATTTAGTTTGATATAATGCTATATCTTTCTTAGGTGTTGTGAAAATCCTCTTTTTTCCATCAAACCTGCTGGCTGCAACAAAGTATTAATTTTGTTAGAGTATTTCTGTTCAAAATAAAGCCAACTTAATTTATTTGAAGATATAGCCGAGTTGTCATTAAATTTCAAACTAATTATTTCACATGATAGACTTAGTGTACCAAATGAGAATCCAGATTAGAAGTTAACAAAATGCGACTAGTTACCGGTCTTGTCTTATGTGATGATATTCTGCAGTAGAGAAGATTAAGGACAGATGACATTTGGTTGTGTCGGAGCTGAGGAATAAAAGGTGAAGATTAGTTTCATCACAGATATTGTGCTTTGTATCCTTTCAGACACATACACAGCAACTAGTTTCTTTTAAGAGGACAAATCTTATTCGGTCCTGATTCGACAGAAATTCTGCGACTTATGAGAATATGAAAGCTTAGAAAATACGATGATATATATATATATATATATATATGTATATATATATATATATATATATATATATATATATATATATATATAGTATATGTGAGTGTGTGTGTGTGTGTGTGCGCGCGTGCGTGTCTGTGTGTCTTTGCTTGTGTGCAGAATCTACTGGTCGTTATTACCAGACACATATGAAATTGTAATAGCCACAATGCCCTCTTAACTTCTCAAATTCCTTGCTCTTTTATGGATACGATTGTCACTGCCTGTGCTGTAACAAGCTTATCCCAAAAAAGAGCAAAGAATTTTAGTAGATATGAGGGCATTGTGTCTATTGCAATTATATATATATATATATATATATATATATATATATATATATATATATATGTGTGTGTGTGTGTGTGTGTGTGTGTGTGTGTGTGTGTGTGTGTGTGTGTGCGTGCAGTTGTGTATACATATATATACACATATAAATATAAACAAATATATAAATTTTTTATGTATATGTTTGCATGTATAAGAGAAAATTATAAATAGCACCAAGAGCAAACAGTACATATTCCCTTCACAAATATACACAAAAAGTTAATAATATTTTCCCTGCATAAATATCTTCGGATGACTGTTTCCTGCTATTTGTTGAGTGCCGTGTAAAAGAAAATGGTCGATTTCATAGGTCAGGTATTGATTACAGCCTAACTGCAGTGAAAATCAAATGCTTTTCCATTTATTCTGGCTCCAAAAGATGTCCAGATATTATGATCTATTTTGGATGTTTTAATAATTGTCATTGATTTTAGTGTTTCTTATCCCACCAACAAAGTTTACTAAGATTAATTTATGTGCTTTATGGCAACGCAATATGCTCGATTAAAAAATGGTTTGCAGCTGATAACCTCCGCTGTTGCCATAAGGAAGAGGTCCTCTTTGTTTTTCATTCCTACCTTGGTTAGTGACGTTGCAAGAAGTGCAGCTTGAATTGTTGGGAAGGCTAATGGTGACTTGCTTGATGCACAAAGAGTTCAGAATTATGGATCCACAGTTGCAGAGGTTTAGGTTTCTGCAAAACGAAGCAGTGATTAAATTTCCAACATTTTCCATAACCTTCATAGGAACTTTCTTCTTAAAATATTAGCAATGGCTTATTTTGATGGATTGGACACGATTTTAAAAATGCAGTATGAAAATGTTGAGAAATGATTGTAGAAATAGCGAACAATTTTACGAAGTTTAAGCAGTTGTCCATGATTCAGTTTTGCTTATAAGATAAACCTCGAATTTCTTTCACTGTGGTTTTCCGCGTTGTAGTCTTTAGCAAAATCTTTAAAGTAGTCGTCTTAATACATCAGAAAATGTTCCTTTATGTCAAATTAATGTCGGCGAGTAATGGTTTTGTTTTGGTATTCTAATGAAGGATCATTATAGAATACTTTCATATTCATTTCAACATTTTTAACAATATTTTCATGAGAAAGTTTATTCGCAATTCTCACAGACTACATCACTGACATATAATATTCTCCCCAATGTACAATATTCGTATCACTTTTATTTCTAAAAAAAGGAGGTAAGGAAATTAGTACTACGCCTTCCAGAATTATTTAGGCAAATAAAAGATCTTTTTTTATGAAAAGACAGCTATAGTCAGTCACAGTAGTACTCTCATCAGTGACGATAGAATTTTTGAATTAATTAATGATGACGTATCTCCTCCTTAGATATTGTAAGTTTAAAACGAATATATGGTTCATTAAGCTTCTTTTCAGCTGCATGCCATTCAACTGTAACTTAGAATTCTTAGAATTAATCCTATATTGCGACTCTTAGTCATTTTGTTTTTCGTTCTGTTCATAAAACGATTTAAAAATGAGCTGCCAGCAGTTGCAACCTGTCATCTGCTTCACATTCCTCGTGTTACTGCTTGCATTGCATTACGTGCGTTGTATGCACCACAATCACAATTATCATTTCTGATTATGTGAAATGACAAATTGTCCCTGGGGACGTATATCCTTCCAAAGGTAATACAGATTACCGCATTGATAACCCTAATGGAATTACTTACATTACTTCAACATTTGTGAATTCAGACAAATCTATGATTCCACCTTCAGTTAAATTGGCGCAGGGTTGTCCTATGATCGTTATTGCTCGATATGTCCCTGGATCAGCTATTAAGGAGGAGTTAAAAAGTACCTGAAATACAAAATCGAAACATGTAATTTTCTGTAAAACAAAGGTGATTGTAGTCAACTAGAAGTCTAAAGTGCTTAGCCTTAATATTTTCCTTCGAGTGAATTTATATTCGAACACTGATCCTCTTGAACTTCATCTTTTTTGTTCTATATATTTATCTTCATTCTTCAGTTAGTTTGATGTAATATTATCTTTAGTTTTCATTTATTTTATTGATATAATTTTATCTTGAATCTTCATTTAGTTTGATATAACGTTACATCTTTCTTAGGTGTTATGAAAGTCCTCTTTTTTTCCATCAAATCTGCTGGCTGCAACAAAGTGTATGTATATATATATATATATATATATATATATAATATATATATATATATATATATATATATATATATAATATCAGTGTTTTGATTTTAAATTGAGAACAGTTCTAGTAAAGCTTTATGTGCATTTTCATTTATAGAAGGAAAATAAGAATGACTGATAAGTTTTCTTTGTTTTAAAACTTTCCCGGATATAAAATTCATCATTCCTTGCCTATATATCTTCTCATCATTCCAGGAGAGATTCTAGATTCCAGATAGGAAAGGAGAACTTACTTCCAGAAGAGTAAGATGTCTAAATCCATTGCATGCTTTTGCAAGATGTCCAATTTCCTTTCGTTGGCCCTTTTCCGAGGAAAGTCTTCTCCCTGATCCAGTTATTAGAGATTGGAAATATGCACAGATATCGAAATTTGATGGTATCGGACAGAACTGAAAAGCAAAGTTCCTTATCAGTCAGTGGCAAGGTTGGAAGAGGCTTTAAGATAATGAATGAGAGTCTTCACATGGAAGTGAACCTTAATATTTCTTTAATTAGAGATAGTGCTACAAACATTAGTACCGTAGCTGTATTTGTTGTTGTTTGAGTTGTTCATGTTGAAAGAGTATAACATGCTGTTGGCAAAAACTATGAGAACTGTTGTTAAATATTTACTAATCGAATTGTCTGTAACAGTTTGGGTGACGTGCTAGGCGAGACAGCAAATTCTTTTTCATCATTTAATAAACTAATGTTTATCATAGCATGTTAAATTAACACTTGCAATATCAATGTTTCTATAATGATAAACAAACTAAGCAAGTCTTGTATGGAATCCGACACGGGAAGGGAGTGGACCGGTACTGTGATAATCTG
>NC_087200.1:104085595-104140595 GCF_015104395.2 Macrobrachium nipponense | reverse complement strand
GCAACAAAAATTATCCTGCTCAGCAACTTCAGGCTCTTCCCTGATTTTAGCTTGAAATCACTCAGTGTGTACTTATAAACACCAAATCTACTTGAGAGTTAAAATCCGCATAAGATTGTTCATGTTGAATGACTTCCTTGGCCACTACAATTACTGAAATTTTCCCTTAAGATCTGGCATTTTCTTCATAAAGCAAAACGCACCAAAACTGAAAATCTTATCCTCTGTTAACGAAAAAAAATCAATTGATTACTATTAGAGCCATCCCAAAATCTATAAGCTCTTTCCTAGCATACGAACTACCCCTCCCCAGACTTTCATGGCTCGTTTTGAAATTCATTTTGGACAAACTAACAGTTGTTCAACAGTAGCCAGACCCAACTGAAAATCTAATCAACCCTTTCTTACACTTTGCAGTCTTTCGTTGAAATTCATAAATATCATTTTGAAAACTTCTGCGAAAGAATAAACATCCATACCAACAAAGAGACTTGTGAATTTAGAATATTCCTTTCTGTACAAGGATGAGGTCATTATTTAAGTTTATTGAAACTTTTTTTGTATATCAAGATAGATACCAGTTCATGAAGTCCTTATCTTTACTAAATGTTAAGTTTGCTAGGCTTGTTAAAAGATTGAATGTGTCAGGTTTGATTAACAAAAGTTGTGCATTCTTTTTTTAAATGGCAAGAGCCAGGATGACGAACTTACCTAATGCCTTATTTTTACCCCAGGTCAGATTAAAACACGAAAATAAGAAAGATGAAGGTGGGTGGGGTTTGATCTTGAAGAAATAGAGACCTCCTCTCTTGAAGCGATGAAAGGTTATAAGAATCAGGAAAACAGAAGCAGAAAGAAAATTTCCAATCATGGAATTAGAGGGAAGGAGCTAGAGCCGATTCCCTTGAAGTAAAATAAAGAGGATGTGAACAGTAAGTGAACAGTAACCATGATGGGACCAGTAGGAAAATGACAGAGAAAGCCTTTTGGTAAAAAGGAGGGTATCACGAAATAAAGGAAGGTTGAGTAAACTCAGTCCTACAAAGGAGGGAAATTTGATGAAACTTTGCAAATAAAAACGCAATTTTCTAAGCTTGGACAAGTCAATCAAAATAGAGTTTTGATAACGGAGACGAAGGAAGAAATTGCCCGATCTAAACTTTCGCCCATTTTATAGAAAGACGATTTAACCATTTTAACCGAGAGCTTTTCAAGACGTATTTTAAGAAACCATAAGAAGCAAAAGATTGATAGAACTGAGAAACAGTTGTGGATAATCATATCAACAAAAATGTTGGAAGTAGGGGAAGATACAGGATGAGCTTTGAATCACTATCATTTCATGACGAGGAAAGGGAAGTTGAAAGACAATATCCCAGAGGAACTCCACCAGTGATAAAGAAGAAAGCATATTTCACCATTGAAACCACTTGCATGAAATAGTTCAATGAAAAACTAGAAAATAATCCGAAAGAGCAAGTCTGAAGTTTCTTAAAAAGTCGGTATGGTAAAGGAGAATTTAATGTTGGAAAAATATCGAAAGTGAAGTTAAATGATTTTCAGAAATCCCATAGAAAGGAAGAGCTAACGTCAGGCAGATAAGAAAGATGACATGTAGATCTTTCCATATGAATTTGTTGACGAATCTAATTTGGGAATCGAATTTACTTGCCAGGCTTTGGAAATATAAACCCCCTCACATCTTACACAGAATGAATATTTGAGGAACATAAGAATGGCGAGCATACTGCCAGGAAAATAAAATTACTGAGGAAAGAAGCTGTTTAATGTGAACTGAAAATTGTCACATGAAAGGAGGGAGGTTTGAAGTGGAATTGTTAACTTTATAGATATAGTACCAAATATTTCTTTTATGGATGAGATCAAGATATAATTTCATAACACAAAAGAAAGCGACCTACAAAGTACAGTAATGCAGCAATTCCTGACAAGTTAAAAGAACCATTTGCAACAGTAGAAGAGACACTAGGAATAACTTGACAGTGTTGCAGGAGGCCCCATCGACAATTAAAACAGTGGTAACAACTATGGTTACTACTATTCTGTAGGCTTAGTATAAAAGGGATTATCATTCGTTCTCAATTAAATCTCACCTGGTGATTTTGGTACCGGGGGGCGAGTAGATAATCATGCGATCTCTGAAGCAAGTACTACTATTTTGTACCCTGAAGTAAGAGCAGTTTACGTACATGCCTGCTACTGATGAACCCTGTAGAGAATGTGAACAGCAATGCGTCAGGAGGTAAGATGGTAAAAGTTGGTTTCCAAAGTAGCTAGCTCAAAAAAAAATGTTTTTTTGAAACAATCTTGTGTTTTCATGATAAACAATTTCAGTAACACTAAATTTCAATATTTTATATGATGAAGAGGTAAGAATTATGAGCCAGACTAATGCAAGTGGGGATATTGCCACTTACTCTCTCCAAAACAGTCGTCTGAAAGGTCTCTGTTTTTACAGCTGTGTGACCGACCACCTTTGAGGAGTGTCAGGTCTCTTTGAGTGAACCTTGGCAGCTGTCTCCCTGAGTAACGCGAGTGACCGACCGGCTTCTATTATCAAGTTAACTGACAGACAAATTGACTTTTGCACTACGACAAAAATTAACTCGTATACAAGAGAATCTTACCATGGTAAAGCAAAAGTGCCGCAGGAAGTTATTTGGGTAGCGGACCACAGAGAATCCATCGTGACTGTAAAATTTGTAGGTGTTGCCTGTGGTGACCGTTGTCGTTCCATCTGTAGGGAAGAGAAGAATCGGCCATGCTAATTATGCAGTTTTTATGACTTATTGATTTCATTTCAGTAAATAATAGCATAATGAGATCAATTTATATGTAATGGAAGCGTGTAGATTGCCTTTCCAAAAGGAGAAAACTATTTAAATTAATCTTAAGGTCATTTAAAAATAAATCAGGATAAATGGTAATTACAAATGAAAGAAACTCAAGTCAACAAAAAGGAAAAACGTTTTACACTTTTTCTGTGTCGAATCACCCATTCAATTTAATTTCATTCTCATACTGTGTTACGATATGTTGCTATAAATTTCTCTGTTAAGCTTATTATAGATGTTGAAGACGGATGAATCTCTCTCTCTCTCTCTCTCTCTCTCTCTCTCTCTCTCTCTCTCTCTCTCTCTCTCTCTCACACACACACACAACTCTTATGACTCGTACTTAATGTTGCGTTTATCATAGCCTTGCTAGTGGGACTCTTGTACAAAGAAGCCATGACTTCTTGAAGGTCTCGGAGTTCATCCTTCGTCAAAAGTCCATCGTCTTCCAGGTCGTCGGCCTCTTCGATGTCATCTTCCAGTCCTTCATCAAATTCAGAATCTTTTTCGATGGCAAGTATTTCCTGAATGAGGTCTTCAGGGCTCTCATAGTTCAAGTTGTCCTCAGCTGCCGCCTCCTGTAATATGGAACAGCAGTCAAGCAAAGAACGAGTGATGGCTAACTAAATGAGGTCATATATATATATATATATATATATATTATATAAATATATATATATATATATAGAGAGAGAGAGAGAGAGAGAGAGGGAGAAGAGAGAGATATATATAATAATATAGTATGAATAATATATATATATATAATATATATATATTTTATATATCATATATATATATATATATATAATATATAAGATATATAATATATATATATATCTATACGATATATAGATATAGGTATATATCTATATCTCTATATATATATATACATATATATATATAGATATATATAGATATAATATTCTATCGATATTATTAGATATATACATATAGGATATATAGCTATATCTATATATATATATATATATATATATATATATATTTTCTAACATAGACTATATATCTATAGATATATATATATCCTATATATATATATATATATATATATTTTGATATATATATATATATATACAGATATATATATATATATATATCTATATATTTATATATATATATATATATAGATATATATATATATATATATATATATATATATATACATATATATTATCTATAGATAGATAGATATGTAGACATATTCATATATATATGATATATATTTATATATATATAGAGATATATGATATATATATATATATATATATATATATATATATATATATATATATATATATATATATATATATATATATATATATATATATATATATATATATATATATATATATATATATATATATATATGATATATATATCTGTTTTTATTGATTTATGAATATTTTTTCTTTTTTGTTTTCTAATACCTAATCTCCTTTTTCTGTTATTTCAATTTTCTTCTCTCACTACTTTCACATGAACAACAAATTCTCAGTGAGGTTGAATTTCGTGTCAATGGACCATAGATATTTTCCTTATAAATAGGAGTTTATCTTCTGAATAATAATAATAATAATAATAATAATAATAATAATAATAATAATAATAATAATAATAATAATAATAATAATAATATATAAATGTACATACAATATAAATATAAATGTGTTTGTGTGTCTCTAAGCGTTTTTGTGAAGGGTAAATATATCTGGTATGCATAAGGTTCATGTTATGATATCCCGTAATAACTACAAATAGATTGGCGTTTCTGTTAAATACGCCAAGTTTCGAATGCTGTCGCTTCCATAACAAATCTGAATAAAATCCGATAATGACCTTACAAGCATTATTACCAAAGTAATGAAGCCTATTCTCCAAAGTCTAATTTGCCTATGGACGAGCATCAATTTAACCACTTCCAATTTTCAGTGTTACTGATGAATTATAAATCATGAATTATTTCCTGTTGCCATTCGACAAAATAAGATTATTGTAGGCGGTCAGCAAAATCCAGTAGTACTTTCATGTTACGTGACCTGTATCATCAAAGGTTTCAGAGGATAATTACGAGCGAAGCGAAGTCTGGAAACGGACTCTACTGGTGGCCCTAATACTATTCAAATGCTAATATCTCCAAAAGAAATGAAGATAACAAAAAAGTTCTTTCGCCGGATAAAACCTTTTATCGTTAAATTTCATCCCATATATAAGATTTAGTTTCAAGATATCATAAATTTACATTTAAATGTCGTTAACTCTTCGATGGTTTAACTTGAAGCTTCGCGAATTATCGCCTTTACGGTGCCCTATTGGTTATGCGATATATAGTGACTTTATCGTTAACATCACGAAATTTAATTTGACCTGTTCTCTTTTAGATTTGGTAATGAAGCCTTCATTAGAATAATAATGATAAAAATAAATGGTGAACCACGCTAGGCTTGAAGGCATGCTAAAGTTCAACATGACCGTCAATCCTAATTTGCATCCGGGTTGACATTGAATTAACAAATGTCATCTGCCCATGTATCCACATACAGCATGCACATTGTTTGATATTTCCCCTGAGGATTTAGTAAGAAGAGATTTTGTCTGGGCTATACCTTCACCCATCCACCTGTGGCGATCATGTCACGTAACAGAGGCATCATTCCACTCGCGGGGCCTTCGGTAGTTCCCTTTGGCTGTCATCTCAAAGATGACTTGTATGAAATTCCGGCATCCATTTTTCTTTGGGTTTTTCCTCTCAAATGAGGTAACCTGCTTCTCAGATTGAAAAAACGATCTTCAGCTTCAAAGTTTCGCCGCGTGACTAAATAATTAACCTGGCTGTGATAGCCTGCCTATCACATAGATTGGCGTTAGGGTAACATTTTTATTTATCAGTAAATGTAAATTGTGCTTATAACCTGATTGTCAATATGGCTTGTATGGAACTTGACGGACATTGTCAGACTTTCCAACGAATAAATCTCAGGTATCCGAGTATTCCAGTGTGAGAATCTCTCTTCGTTTCGCCTAACCGTTTTTCCTCTTGAACTCCCCGAAAATGAACCAGTAGACAATGAAGCAATAGTAATAATTAGCGAATGAAATGTGACTGTATGCAAAATGTCTTAATATAATAGGATAAGTTAGTGTAATGAGAGATTAAGCTAAGTAGTTGCAATCTAGACGCTCAGTAGATTAGGAGTAACTGCAGAATATAGATCCTGATGAGTAAATTACATTGGCAGTTATTAAAGCAAAATGAAGGCAGAAATATTTAGAAAGATCCTTCTCTCCAATTTTCTCTCTTGGCTATTGTATTTTCACAAGAAAAAGGGATTATATTTGTTGATTTCGAGTCCGCATCCTGTGAGCCAAATTTCTTTCGTGCTCCTTTCATTTTGGTAAACTTCAGTAGAACCATCAACAGTTTCTTAACTTCAAATAAACCTCGTTTTTTTACGATACCGAGCAAGGTTTTTCAACCGAGTCACATAATATCTCCTACGTTTTTTACAATCATTAGACTTTTAGGAATCATCATTTTTAGGTACCAGAGTTATAGTTATGTAAAGTAAACCACTTTTATATAAATTGACTACCGAATAAATCCACATTTTCGAATTATCTGGAAATTTCTAAAGATGATAATCAACGTGCAGAGTGGCATCATGTAAATTAAAAGTATCGTAAAGCATGATATCTTCAAATTTGTCTTTAAAAATTTGAATAAATTCCAGTGTTGTTAGTTAATGATTACCTGTATCTGGAGACCAGCAACAAAGACGAAAATCCAAATGGAGTAGAGAAGAACCCACGATGGTGGAAACATCGCCAAGGCGGACGAGGAAATCCTGCAGGGTTTCATGGTGGTGGGCAATGCCTTCCGAAGGACAGGTGAGGGCTGAAAGGACTTGCTCCGCTGACCTCTTCCCTCGGAATGGACGGTGATAGCAGATGGAGCGAGGCTTTTATGCGCTTCTTCTTGATCTTATGAAGCAAGAGACCCAGGCGCAGCTCAGCCTGTTTCATAAGATGAAAAAATAAATAAAATTTACCAGTGCTGATAGCCGACATGAATGCATAAATGACAAAACCCGTTATTATTTTCTCATTTTGTTCCTAACACGTCTCGCTTATTTGCTTAAAGACCCAATTAGTGAATTTCCTAAATCTGCAATAAAACCGCGCACGAACATCGTCTAGCGCTCGTTACCTTTAGTAATTATTTAGAAATACTCAAGCATCAGCAAATTATTTCTAATTTATCGGTAATTTGTCCTGCTTCCTTCAAGTCTATTTTAACTATGTTAGCGCTACACTTCACTCAAAACAATGATTGTCAAAAGAGAACCTAAAGGCGATCCTTCGTGTCGTTATGAAGTCTCTCCGTTGTTTCTTCTTTGGGGAGTTCTTACAATAAGAACCAGGTGAAATCCCACAAGCACTGACGCTGGTAGAATCTCGATCAGGCAAACTCTTTTTGAGTTCCGGAATGTAGGGGAATAATCACGAGAGATGGTGGGTGGGTGAAGGGGATAACAAACTTGGCCATCGTCAATTATTGGATGGTTTCTTGAAACTTCACTTTTTTTCTTCTTTTTTCTTTTGGTAAACCATGAAGAACATAGGTACCAGTAAATTATGCATGCAATACCCAATCTCTCAAATTATGCACACGTGCTCACACAAACACAAACATATGCATATAATATACATATATATATATATATATATATATATATATATATAATATAGTATATATAATATATATATATATATAGTATCTATATATAGATATATATATATATACTATATGATATATATATATATATATATATATACTATATATATATATATATATATATATATATATGTATATAATATATATATATATATAATATATTATATATATTATATATATAATATTTATAATATTATTATTATATTAAAATATAATTATATAAATTATATATAAATATATAATATATATATATATTATATAAATATTAATATGTTATATATATAATATATATTATTATAGATATATGAATATATATAATATATATATATATATATAATATTATATAGTTATATAAATAATAAATATATTATTATATATTATATATATATATTAATATATAAATTATATATATATATAATTATAAAACTATGCAAATAAAACACTGGTATTCGTGCTTCTAAGAAATCAATGAGGGATCCACGTAATATCCTTGTTTATCTGATAATAATATTTATTGGAATATAACAAAGCTTAAAGCTTTTCGTCCAACCTCCTGTGGACTTGATCACTAAGCAATATTATTTGCTTAGTGATCAACCCCAAAGGGTTGGAACGAAAAGCTTTAAGCTTTGTATATATTCCATATATATATCTAGATAAACAGGGGTATTACTGTGGATCCCTCTATTGATTTTTAGAAGCACGATACAGTGTAATTGCATAGTTTTATATAATATTATATATTATTATTATATATATATTATTTATATATATCTTATATATTAATAAATTATATTATATTTATATATAATATATATATTTATTTATATATATATTATATATATTCCTATATATATACCTATATATATATATATATATATCATATATAATAACTAATATATATATATATATATATCTATATATATATATATATATATATATATATATATATCTATATATATATATATATAGATATATATATTATATATCTATTATATATGTATAATTATATATATAATATAATATATATAGTTATTATATAATAATATATATATATCTATAATAATAAATATATATATATATATATATATATATATAGTATAAAACTATGCAATATAAAAACACTGTATCGTGCTTCTAAGAAATCAATAGAGGGATCCACAGTAATATCCTTGTTTATCTAGATATATATATTTATGGAAATATATACAAAGCTTAAAGCTTTCGTCCAACCTCATGTGGACTTGATCACTAAGCAAATATATTGCTTAGTGATCAAGTCCACAGGAGGTTGGACGAAAGCTTTAAGCTTTGTATATATTTCCATAAATATATTATATCTAGATAAACAAGGATATTACTGTGGATCCCTCTATTGTTATATAACATATATATATAACTATATATAGTATATATATATATATATAATAATAATATATATATAATATATATATATATATATATATATATATATATATAGAGAGAGAGAGAGAGAGAGAGAGAGAGAGAGAGAGAGAGAGAGAGAGAGAGAGAGAGTCGTGGCACGAGGGATTTGGAGCAATGAAGTTCATGATCTTTTGCCTTTAATCTTTGGCCTTTTTAGCGAAATACAAACAGTTCAAAAAAGATAACAGGGAAGACCCGGTTTTACTAACAACCATTAAATTAATTATATTTTTCACGGCTAACAATATTTTTACATCTTGTGATTAACTTTAACCATGAGAATTATAAAACACTTATTTATAAGCTAAGATTATGGGGAACTGGTTGATCTTTTATTAACCTATTTAATGAAATTTTAATATGCAGAACACAAAGGTTGGTGCCCATTAGAGGATCTGTAGTAATGTCAAATCGGGTGTTCCTCAAAGTAGTGTTCGTAGACCTTTGCTGTTTGTTACCCATACTTGCGAAAGGTCTGGAGAAGAAATTGGTTGCTTACGCCAGTTATACTCCCCTTAGAGGGGTAGTACCGTCAGTGCACCTCGCGCAGTATACTGTAGGCATTACTTAAGGTTCTTTGCAATGTCCCTTTGGTCCCTAGCTGCAGCCCCGTCCATTGCTTTTACTGTACCTCCATCCATATTCTTTCTTCCATCTTGCTATCCACCCTTTCTCAACAATTGTTTCATAGTGAAACTGCTTTGAGGTTTTCCCCCTGTTACGCCTTTCAAGCCTGTTTATTCTCAATTTCCCTTTCAGCGCTGAATGACCTCGTGGGTCCCAGTGCTTGGCCTTTAGCTTACATTCTATATTCCATTCCAATTATACTATTCTTGTAGTTGCTGTTCTTTTTCAGAGCCTTAGGTCTGTTGTTGTAGAATTCTGCACTAAGGTTTGGTACGTATTCATGATTGGAGTAGGCTTTCGGGCTTGAAGCTTAACCCTCTAAATCTCAAAGAAAGAAGGTTACTTAATCCAGAACACTTTTGCCTTTGCATCCTGACATATTTAAATGGTGCGTTTTTAATGCCAGAGACTTTTTTAAAATTTAGGTGTAACTTTTGAGATTATGCATAATGTTACTGCCTCTTTTTCACAAAATGTTGGTGTCTTACGGAAATATTTTCGAATGTTTCGTGATGAATCTATTACATCTAAGTGTTTTAACCTTATTTGTTTCTTGTTTGGAGTCTGTTCTCCAGTGCAGTCTTCTGGTGGTGGCTCTCACCTCAAACTCTCGGGCAGATCTCTTTCATAGGGCAAGTTCAGTTTGCACTCAATTCATGTTGACTTGTGGCTTAAGGCCTGTTCACACGACCGGGCCTGATCGGCGGACCTCCCCTCTAACGGGCACACTTGACGGGCAAACCGTCAAATTGCCCGATGGGTCTTGTAGCAAAATCACCATAGTACGTTAACCGTATAAATTTCTTTTACTTAGCTATTCTTTGCACCATATTCTCTTCTTTTCCTTCTTTTTCATCACACACAAAGCAATTGCCATGCTGCATAATATCTTCTTTGCGGTAGGCACCATGTTTATCGTACCGCACTGAACAAATTACTGGCATCGTCGGGCCCGTCCACCTCTCCATCGCCTCACCCGTGTGGACAACATTCACGGGAAAGCCCGCCGGAATTTGCCCGTCAACCTCGGAGCACGCCGATCAGGCCCGCTCGTGTGGACAGGCCATTAGACTTCAAGTGAGTTCATTGTCTGTTGCATAAAATTTACTACAACGACAAAGATCCTATGAACTCTACTCAGTTTGCTAGGATTATGATGGCTACAAAGATATCATTCATCCTCTGATCTCCAAATGTTAAAGTGCAGAGTAACTTCATTCCCGTTCTCTACTATAGTCAAACCGATATGTCGTGATCATCAGAATGCCTCGTATTTGAATCTAAAAGTTTAGGACTTTTTCCCTTGTACACATATGGAAAAATCTCATCGGTTTATTAGTAAATCCGGATTAAGATGGTGCGAGACCAATCCCTCCACCCACACTTTCCTGTGTTACTTTTTTTCCCTATCATAAATTATTATAAAATAATTTACATCTGGAATGTTGGTAGTTTTACATGCCCAATCGTAAACTCTCGTCACATCGGTGAAGGGCCCATTGTTTATCTATTCTCTCGCAAAGTAATTGTGAATTCGTATGCGAGTGACATTACTGAAAATATAGAGAACACGTGTCCGTTTCTTCCGCTTTTTCCATGACTGAGGAGGAAGAAGACGTCTGCGAGTACTTTCTTTACAGGGTGAGTCGAGTGACTAACAATATACATAATACAAAACACTGTTATACATACACGAAGATGAAAGACCAAACGATTTATATGGCTTTACAATGACGAGTTAATCAAGCAAGCTGGAATCTGAATCCTTTAAAGACGTGACCCCAACACCCGATAAAATCTTTCAATAAGCTCAACTTGGTTTATAGGGAGTTTGGAGGCAGTCGTATTCTGGAGTAGGTAATGCAATTCAAAGATTATAAAAGGTTATCTCTTATCAAAACTTTTCATCTGTATGCTGCAAAGGGTCAACCATACCTTGCCTTTTTTCTTTGATAGGCTCTATCGTTTCAGATGTTCAAGTATAAGAAATGTCTTTTCAAGATTCTCTGCCAGGTCTATTTATCCTTTTTAATCTTAGTCTCGAGGTTAATCCCCTGTTTATAACTTTGCCTGAGATCAGTCATTTAATGTACTTCATTTTCCTTTCTTTCTGTGTGTGTGTGTGTTTTTTTTTTAATGATAATAACAGATCTTGTAATAATACCATAATTTCAAGCCATCTGATTATTATCCATATTCCATTTTAGTAGTTATTTACATATGTATGGGTGTGTGTATACTAATAATTCTTTTTCGGTCTTTATGCGCACACACAAAGGTTACTCGAGGTAGCATTCAGAGGAAAAGAAAACAAAAACCAGGATAATTACGGAGCGAACACTCCATCTGTGTGTTTAATCCGCCTTTACCGCTGAGCTTTTTGGGTTAAGTAGGTCGGTTTCCTTAGGAGTTAAATGATCAATATGTTCTTCACTGCGAACGATATAGTCCGGGAAAATCTCTTATCATCGCCACGACATTTTGGTTTGACCATAACGTCTCCAGAATTCAGGTGTAGCTATTTGTTGTGTCCCCTCATATTCATTTATTTATTCATTTATTTACCACTTTCTTACAAATTGCCTTTCACTTTAGGCTGAAATTCCCTTGGACCCCTTTTAGGGTTATCAGCTAAAGATTTAAAGAAAGAAAATCTTGCAAAGGTCGTATACATAGATGTAAAGGGCATCACTCCATCACTAAGTACTTCCCTGTTTCTAACTCATTAAATGAAATTGAAGGAAAACAGCTCAATAACCACTATATTTCTACCTAGACAAAATTAAACACACTGGTGAGGAAAACACATAAAACACTTACATAAATTTTAAATACAAAAATTTATTATTTAACTCAAATTGTATAAGAGAAATTCACAATCTCCAGGAAATTTACAATTACTTGAAAACAGCGTAAAGTAAAATTAAATAAAAATTAATTTTTCACAAAAATCAAGAACACTAATTAATCCAATTGAAAGTCAAAAGTGTGAGTTAATAACTGAAATTTGGAAATTAATTCACAAGTTCTAAACAGCAATAAAACTTGAAAAACATTCTAAGTAAATGCAAAGTAATTCACAAGTGTTAAACTCAATTAGATATGCAATGATTAATTATTGAAAACAATTAGATATGCAATGATTAATTATTGAAAACAATTAGATATGCAATGATTAATTATTGAAAACAATTAGATATGCAATGATTAATTATTGAAAACAATTAGATATGCAATGATTAATTATTGAAAACAATTAAGTTAATCAAATTGTAAATGCAAAAAAAAAACAACAAGTGATGGATCAACTTCTAGGATCTATAGAAGGAATAGGCGTATATGTAGATGACATAGTGATTTACTCTACAACTTAGGAAGATCATTTGAAGATTCTGAAGAAAGTTTTCAAGAAACTTTGAGAAGCAGGACTAACAGTCAACCTATTGTGTAAAGTTAGAAACTATTTCTGGAAAGAACAATGAAGTCGTTGATTATTTATATTGTTGCGACTCGTAGGATTCAACACTGTGATAATCAATCTCCTAGGGGTAGGTATCTCATAGTGCTTATTGTGGAATCTGAACAAGCATTGTACAAGTGTGTAACGGCACTTTTTATGAAACAAGGTGAATTTTTTTTATATGGTGAATTTTGGAGCTAGCTGCAGCAGAAGCATACTTGGAATTAAGGTAAAGTGATATTACAATTTTTAAGTTGCAACTTAAATCAGATTTACGGTGGTTTGGTGAAACTTGAAAACATATTTACAGTGGTTTGATAAAACTATTTCATTTCTTACACATCACAAATTTTTATGTTGTGTTTATTACTTTTGAAGTTGTTGAGTTATGGTTTTTATAAATTTTAAAAATATATTTGATTGTTCATTTTTAAGTTTCCTTGTTTAATTTTTAATATAAAGGTATAACATGAAAAATTCTATTAACTTAAAATAAATTTACAAACTGAAACATACAAAATAAACAAACTTCATGTGTAACACCAGGAACTTCTATAATAATATAAAGGTCTATTGAAGATCTTGCGCGTATAATCAGGACCAGGAAAAGTACTGCACGTGATTACAATCTGACGAAGAATCATGAGTATCTAAGGATGAAATAAGATCCAAAGACCAAGAGTCTAGGGTCTAGGACCAAGAATGAAGACGACTGACCAAGGTCTAAGGTGTTCTGCAAAATATAAACATATTTACAGCTATATAACTGTTGATATAATATTATTAAGTTCTTGACTGCAGAAAATGCACAATGAAGTAAAACTTAATGCAAACCTTATTGTTTATACTCTATAAACTTTTAAACACTCACAGGTTAACATATGACATTTCCAATACACAAACAATCTTCATTAGTTATACAGTATACACATATAAACACTGGATCACTTTAACACACAACATTATATAATACACTAATACATAGAACAATTTATATAAAGGAGTCTTTTCAGTACTTACTGTTACGGGTGGCTAGGTGTCAGGTAGTGATCAGAAAACAAAAAAAAACAAGGACAACCAAATAAACAAAGAAATAACTTCTTTAGTCCATGGAGTGAAAATATATACAAGAGATGGCAGCACAGCATTCCTCGACAGAAGTGCTTTTATGTGCCTTTATCCATTTTTCTTATTGAAGTGATTTTTTTGTGCATTTATCCATTTTTCTTATTGAAGTGTGTTTACATATATTATATATATATATATGTATATGTATATATATATATATATATATATATATATATATATATATATATATATATATATATATATATATAAACACAGAAATATGTGGAAAATATAAAAATTGCAAAAAGACTAAGAAAGCATTACTCACAAAGAACATATATATATATATATATATATATATATATATATATATATATATATATATATATATATATATATATATATATATATATATATATATATATATATATATATATATATATATATATATATATATATAGGGTGGGCCAAAAGTAGCCTCGCAGTTAAAACAGAATAAAAAATAATTTATTAAACGCATAAAATTTTTCAGACATGAATAAGTGGCATATTTAAGAATGAGTGACATGAAAAGGATAAAAATAAGTAGCATGTATTAATGGCACAGTATTAATTTTCTATTGAAGAGTACTTTGAATGAGAAACAGTCCATGAAGTAACTGTGAGGCTACTTTTGGCCCACCCTATATATTATATATTATATATATATATATATATATAATATATATATATATATATATATATATATATATAATATATCTATATATAGTATATATATATATATACACATACACACACACACACACACACACACATATATATATATATATATATATATATATATATATATATATATATATATATATATATATATATATATATATATATGTTCTGTGTGAGTAATGCTTTCTTAGTCTTTTTGCAATTTTTATATTTTCCAAACATTTCTGTGTATATATCTATCTATCTACCTATCTATTTATATATTATATATATATATATATATATATATATATATATATATATATATATATATATATAAATTTGGTGGTTTTGCTGATAATGATATTTCTGATACTGATTTTTTTTTATACTAATACGTGGGAGCTGTAATGCTATCAAGGGTGGTAAAATCTTTTTTGAATATGGGAGGAACTAACAACACATTATTTTTTTTATTTTCCTATTTTTATGTGTTCAGCAGATAATTGCTTGACATCTAGTGAGTCACGAGAGATAGTTAACAGTGCCGTTGATTTTTCTTTTCTCCTTTTTTGGAAGTTAGCCATCGCTGACACAAGTTTTTTTACCATGAGTGAATTTGAATTTATTTTTTCTCTCCAGTTGGTGTGAATTTTTTTTAATATTTCAGTTCATGACTTAGAGTCATTGTTCGGGAACGTGTTCGTGTTTTAGCTATTTGATGCTGCAGAGAAATATATGGGAGAATTTCTTGCATGTTTTGAATGCATAGGTAATGGCACTACATTTTTTCTCTGGATATTTGTGTTCCCGAAATTGTGAGTTTCTTGCACAATACATTTGTTGTATTTGTGACAACTTTGTGAGAGATAGGAAACTTGGTTAAGTTTTCTAGTGGCCTATGTCGTAGTGCATATGGAGAAGTCTTGGCTTAGACACTGTGTATTTGGAGTTCTGTTATAATTAGTTGTGGCACATTGGTGATTTTTTCTAGAATCTTCTAGACAGTTTTTATTTGCCGAGTTTTTGCCCTTTTTTTTAGCAATTATGCTAAATGGAGAGAGTCTTATAGTTTTTGACTATAACATTGAGTTATTCTCTGGAGAATTAAGATATACTATTTGGAGTTATAATTGAGATATATTTGGAGTTATAATTGGAGGTATATATTATTTTGGAGTTATATTTTGAGATATAATATATTGGAGATATATTTTTGGCCATTTTTTATATTTGCCAATGGTGATGAGAGCTATGTTTAGTTCAATTATTTTGCAGCCATCTTTGTTGCAAATGGAGACACATATTTGGAGATTATGGGGCAATATTTGTGAGTGTGTGAGTTAGTTGCCTGGAGTGCACATTTTTTTGGAGATATATTATTTTGTTGGAGCCTTGTTTTATTCCACATGGAGTTATTGGGGAAATAGCGGTAAATATTTTGTACTTGCCGAAATAGAGATGATTATTCTCTATTCTTGGAGTGGTGTTGTTTTTTATTGACATATGGCTATTGGAGAAATAAGAGAGAAATATAAGGGGTTGGTTATTAACCAAATGGAGGAAATATTTTTTTAACCGGAGTGGTGTTATTATTAATATAGTGAAATGTATGGAGTTGGAATTAATCTTTGACGGGTGACCTTTTTTTTTTGTGGTTATGGAGTTTATTTTTAGCCAAGAGAAGATTTCTGTGGTTCTTTCTCTTTGGTTTCGTGACTATTTAGAGAGGAGTGGCATTATTGCATTAAGAGTCCTATGGAGGTGTGTGCATTTTTTATGTTCACAAGTGTGTTATTTTGGAAGCATATAATGGGGCAAAGTCATGGTGAGAGAATAAGTCTTTGAGACAAATTTTTGAACACATTAATCATATCCTGGAGTTAATTCTGTGAAATGTGTCTGTTAGACGTTTTTTTGAGAATCATGAGTTTCCAAACTTGTGTGTCTGACTAGACAATTTTTATGCTGCTGTTAGAACATGCGTCCGCAGGCGATTTTTCTGCTGACAAGCGATGTGATGAGCCGTGTGCTGACTTTATTCCTCTGAGGACGATTGCTCAGAATTTTCGCAATGTCTGGAAATGTTGACAATAGCATTTCACGAAAGCGCATGGGTGAGAGTTTGCTTTCTGGACATCTCCAGTAGATAAAGTTGCGATGTCGAGAAATTCCGTAACTTTACAGGGAGCATTTCTTGGGAAAAATGCGGGGGTTATGTATATCATACATATATTATGTATTTTGTGATTGGGGGAAAATCTACTTGTGATTATCCTTTTTTTAATTTTATTTTCTTCCTTTTCCTATGAGAGATATAATTTGGGGATTGAGCTTAAATAGCATTTCTTTTTGGACGGGAGATGTAATTTGTCGGGGGTTGCTGTTTACGTAAATGGGAGTTTGACATTAAGTCTTTTTGTAATTAGTTGTATGAGCAGTAAAAGGGTTTTTGCTGTTAAACATTGGAGATTTTTACTGATTTTGTGGGTTGTTTGAATATCAGAGCTTGAGAGAACATTTTTTGGGTCTGGGTGTGTTACGTGATTCTTTTTTTTTTCTTGGGCTCATTACGATTTTTTTTTCTTTTTTTTTCTTATGAGAACATTCGAGTTTGAAATGTAAGTGCAGAAGTCCGTGGAGTTGCTGTGATTTCTGAGTTGTGTGTGTGCTGATGTGTGAGTTTGGAGAACTTGATGTTTCTTTTCCTTTGAGAGTTGTGATGATGACTTATGATTTAGTAGTCATATTAAGGGGAGTTAATTGGGAGACGTTCAGTTAGTATTTCTGACTTTTTGAGATCGTTGTTTGATAGAAGTAGTTTGTCTGGGTTAATTTTCTCTGATTGACCAGTGACTCGACTGACATACTAACACACACCAAAAGTCATTTCCCGACGCCAGCAAGACGTCCACCAGCCGTGCAGAGAGGTTGCTGCCGTTTTTGGTGATTACAAGAATTTCCATGATGGTGATCGCGAGAATTCTACAGCATGTCTTTTGGGGATCTGCAGAAGCCGTGAGAAGTCTTCTACAATGAGGGAGGCACTCAGTCTTCCTACAGCCTGCTATAGTGTACTGTCTGTGCAGCTAGTTGCAGACAAGCAAAGAGGGATATTCAAGAATCCGAAATGCAGAAAAATTAGAGAAAATGCGTCTAGTGTTATTAGGAGATATAAGAGTAACAGACTTTATTTCATAATGCCAGCGACGTGCAGTTATTACTTATGTTTTATTTTAAGCCGGCCAGTGTGTTTTGTATTTTGCTAGGCAGGGGCTAGCGTGGTAGTGGCCGAGCCGTGAAACGCCTATGGTTTTTTATTAATAATATATTGTCCATGTGTTCTCTGTGACCTATGGAATGTGGAGAACAGTGAGAAGCGACGACCTGAGAAAGCTGACAATGAGTTTCTATAGGTGGCGTGAGATAAAAATGCTTAGTTAGACAAGTCAATGCACGACAGTTTATGAACTCTTCTCAAAGTGCCTTTGTGAAACTGGATGCAGCTAGAATCGTGAGGCGCTAACGAACTGTGTGTTCGTATGTGCGTGTGCGCCTCTTCCCTTTAATAGTTTCATACGCAAGTCTATGGGGGGATTTTGATAGAGGCGTCTTCGAGAAAGGCAAGATGCCGTGGCGCTCACCGGGAGTCTTTGTTATATAGTGTTTATAGTGGTCCGGTTGCTTGGGTGAGTGTTAAGATTACTTTAGCCAAAGAGCGGCTTGTTGTCTGTTTGACATTTTAAAGAATATCCAATATTTAACCTATGATTGTTAATCTTGTGTGTGTACTTACCGGGATGTGTTCTGTGTCTTTGAAACAGACGATTCTGGCAGAACTGGCAATGGAGGGACAAAGAGTTCCCAGAGGGGTGTAGACTAATGATGACTACCATTACTATTAGACATTTTACTGTTCGGGTTTTTTTGAGTTAGTCTGTAAGACTTGATTACTTGATTGATTAATTGTTTATTCATTGTTAATAAATGTTAATGTTATGATGCGACTCTCTCATTTTCGTTACCTGTTAGAATGGAGAGAAAGAGGTGGAGAGAGAGAGAGAGAGAGATTGCTTAGAGAGAAAGAGGTGTCGGTGCTAGGAGAGAGAGAGAGAGTAGAGAGAAGAGAGAGAGACGAGAGAGAGAGAGAGAGAGAGAGGAGAGCTGTGTATTGGTTTGCCTGACGTTCGTTTCGTGCTGCACGCTTACCTAATAAGTGATGGGAAATATCCCATTACATATATATATATATATATATATATATATATATGTATATATATATATGTGTGTGTGTGTGTGTGTGTGTGTGTGTGTGTGTGTAAACACACTTCAATGCACAAAAAAATCACTTCAATAAGAAAAATGGAAAATGCACATAAAAGCATTTCAAAAGAAATAATCACAACAGAAAAATTTGCGATGTGTAAGAAATGAAATAGTTTTATCAAACCACTGTAAATCTGTTTTAAAGTTGCAACTTAAAAATTGTAATATCCCTTTACCTTAATACCAATTATGTTTCTGCTGCAGCTAGCTCCAAATTTCACCATAAAAAGTGCCGTTACACACTTGTACAATGCTTGTTCAGATTCCACAATAAGCACTAAGCAACATTAAATAACAATAAGAAATACCAAATCTAAAATTTACAAGTGGCCAATCACTAAGTATAAAATCTTTACGTTAAAATGAAATAAAAAAAATATCTTGCACGGGAGAGAGAGAGAGCAGCTTCTGCACGCCCTTCTAGGCAACGCGATAGGAAGTCTCAGAATGACATATTTGCTCTGCCCTCTTATGGAAACGTCAGTGGGCCTCGTCTAAAATGGTTGGGCGGACAATTTTGGGAACGAGAGACAGCTAACGTCGTAAAAATTCTCTTTAAAAACAATAAGTATTGAGAAAGCGGGATTACATTCATTAATAAGATATGACTATAGAATTTTCTCGAATCAAATTAAGTTGCGTCATTTCCTTGAGTGATGTCACAAACCTTTCCACCTCAAAATTAAAGTACTTACGAATCAACAAATTTTTTGATGAATCGAGAGACATAAGAGTTAATTTACCAGTAATTTTTAGATAGTTTTTAATACAAAAACATCTTTAACTACTGACATGAAATGAAAGGTATCAGACGTATGGGAAACGTTTTAGGCTTACGAAAGATGATGCAATCTTCATGTGGTTTCTCAATAGAGACACAAGTCTGAAACAAGTCACGAGTGTCGCATGATTGATTACAAAATAAAAATAAAATTGGAACCCCACGGCCTCAAATGGTGACAGCTATTTTCCTGCTTCGAACATACATTGCCAGTTTCTCTTTCTTCTCACATTGTATGTTATCCTTAACTTTTAAACCATGTTATGCAAAATCTGAACATACATTATTAGAACATACTAACTCTAAGAAAAATAAAGAATCTGAAAATATTGCAAACAATTTTACAATACTTCGTACAGTTAATGAAAGGATGATATGCATTGCGAAAGCAACAGCATATAAGATACCTCCCCTAGGAGATTGATTATCATAGTGTTGAATCCCATGAGTCGCAACAGTATAAATAATCTACGACTTCATTGTTCTTTCCAGAAATGGTTTCTAACTTTACACAGTAGGTTGACTGATAGTCCTGCTTCTCAAAGTTTCTTGAAAACTTTCTTCAGAATCTTCAAATGATCTTCCCAAGTTGTAGAGTAAATCACTATGTCATCTACATATACACCTACTCCTTCTATAAACCCTAGAAGTTGATCCATCTCAGTACACATTCTAAATGGAATTCACAATCTTAGTGAAATATACTGTTACTTGAAAATAATACAAAGTTTAATTAATTCTTGAATTAATTATTAAGTAAAATTAAATCAAAAATTAATTTATCACAAAAATCAAGAAAATTAATTAATCCATTTGAAATTCAAAAGTGTTAACTAATAACTGAAAATTAGAAATTAATTCACAAATGCTAAACAACAATAAAACTTGAAAAGAATTCCAAGTAAATGCAAAGTAATTCACAAGTGTTAAACTCAATTAAATATGCAATGATTAATTAATGAAAACAATTAAGTTAATCAAATTATGAATGTAAATGAAAACACAGAAAAATGTGGAAAATATAAAAATTGCAAAAACACTAAGAAAGCATTAATCACACAGAACATATATATATATATATATATATATATATATATATATATATATATTATATATATATATATATATATATGTAATGGGATATTCCCATTACTTATTAGGTAAGCGTGTAGCACGAACCGAACGTCAGGCAAACCCAGCCTCTCTCTCTCTCTCTCTCTCTCTCTCTCTCTCTCTCTCTCTCTCTCTCTCTCGGCAACTCCTCTCTCTCTCTCTCTAGCACAGACACCTCTTTCTCTCCACCCCTTTCTCTCCACTCTAACAGGTAATGAAAATGAGAGAGTCGCATCATAACATTAACATTTATTAACAATGAATAAATAATTAATCAATCAAGTAATCAAGTCTTACAGACTAACTCGAAAAACCCCGAACAGTAAAAATGTCTAACAGTAATGGTAGTCATCATTAGTCTACACCCCTCTGGGAACTCTTTGTCCCTCCATTGCCAGTTCTGCCAGAATCGTCTGTTTCAAAGACACAGAACACATCCCGGTAAGTACACACACAAGATTAACAATCATAGGTTAAATATTGGATATTCTTAAAAATGTCAAACAGACAACAAGCCGCTCTTTGGCTAAAGTAATCTTAACACTCACCCAAGCAACCGGACACTTAAACACTATGTCACAAAAACTCCCCGGTGAGCACCACGGCATCTTGCCTTTCTCTCGAAGACCCTCTATCAAAATTCCCCCATAGACTTGTGTATGAAACTATTAAAGGGAAGAGGCGCACACGCACATACAAACGCACACTTCGTTAGCGCCTCACGATTCTAGCTGCATCCAGTTTCACAAAGGCACTTTGAGAAGAGTTCATAAACTGTCGTGCATTGACTTGTCTAACCAAGCAGTTTTATCTCACGTCACCTATAGAATACTCATTCATCAGCTTTCTCGGGTCGTTGCTTCTCACTGTTCTCCACATTCCATAGGTCACAGAGAACACATAGATAATATGTTATTAATCAAAAACCCTAGGCCTTTCATATATAAACAATTCCATAAGAAAAATGGATAAATGCACAAAAATATCACTTCAATAAGAAAAATGGATAAATACATAAAAAATAACTTCAAAAGAAATAAACACATAACAAACAAAATTGCAATGTGTAAAAAATTAAATAGATTCACCAAACCACTGTAAATCTGTTTTCAAGTTGCAACTTAAAAATTGTAATAACACTTTACCTTGATACCAATTATGTTCCTTCTGCAGCTAGCTCCAAAATTCACCATACTAAAAAAATTCACCTTGTTTCGTAAAAAGTGTCGTTACACACTTGTACAATATTTGTTCAGATTCCACAATAAGCACTAAGCAATGTTAAATAACCATAAGAAATACCATATCTAAAATTTACGAGTGACCAATCACTAAGTATAAAATCTTTACATTAATGTGAAATAAAAAATATCTCGCATGGGGGAGAGAGAGAGAGAGAGAGAGAGAGAGAGAGAGAGAGCAACTTCTGCACGCCCCTCTATACAATGCAATAGGAAGTCTCAGAATGACATATTTGTTCTGTCCTCTTATGGAAACTAGTCAGTGAGCCTCGTCTAAAATGGTTGGGGGAACGATTTTGGGAACGAGAGACAGCTAATATCATAAAAATTATCTGTAAAAACAATAAGTAGAAAGAAAGTGGGATTACAATCATAAATAACATTTATTATTACATGATTTAAGACAATAAAAGTCTTTTAATGTAAAAGATATGATTATAGAATTTTCTCGAATGAAATTAAGTTTCGTCATTTACTTGAGTGACGCCACAAACCTTTCCACTTCAAAATTAAAGTATTTACGAGTCAACACATTCTCTTTTGACAAATCGAGAGATATAAGAGTTAATTTACCAGTAAATTTTAGATAGTTTTCAATGCAAAAACATCTCTAACTACTTATATGAAATGAAAGGTATCAGACGTATGGGAAATGTTTTAGGCTTACGAAAGATGATGTAATCTTCACGTGGTTTCTCGACAAAGACACGAGTCTGAAACAGTCACGAGTGTTGCATGATTGTTTACAAAAAAACAAAAAACAAAATTGGAACCACACTGCCTCAAGTGGTGACAGCTATTTTCCTGCTTCGAACAGACAATGCCATTTTCTCTTTCTTCTCACATTCTACGTTATCCTTAACTCTAAATCATGTTATGCGAAATCTGAACATACATTATTAGAACATACTAACTCTAAGGAAAATAAGGGATCTGAAAATATTGCAAATAATTTTACAACACTTCATACAGTTAAGGAGAGGATGATATGCATTGCAAAAGCAACAGCATATAAGAATATATATATATATATATACTCATATATATATATATATATATATATATATATATATATGTGTGTGTGTGTGTGTGTGTGATATATATATATATATATATATCTATATATATATATATATATATATATATATATATATATATATATATATATGTATATATATATATATATATATATATATATATACATATATATATATATATATATATATATATATATATATATAATATGTGTGTATATATATATATATATATATATATATATATATATATATATATATATATATATATATACATATATATCATACATACACACACACACACACACATATATATATATATATATATATATATAATATATATATATATATATATATATATATATATATATATATATAAGCGTCCTTCTGACACTTGGTTACTTAACTATTTCCCTATTAAAAGTATGCAGAGATTGCTTAAAAAAGCAGACTTGATCTGTCATCGTCCTCCTCATTCTTAATGACATCCTAAGGCCATTAGCCATTGCCTGTCATATCCCTGTCACCGAAATACATATCCCCGAATCTCAACTGTCGCTGCCCTTTATCTAATTAAGACACCTGGCCTTAAGCTGATAACTGCCCCCTTCCTCAGAGAGTTGTTAAAATTCCTCCAGTCAATTTCATTAAAGCTGAGCAAATTAGTGGTAACAATATCTTGTATATGATAGCAAAACTAAAACGAATAAATTCTACTACATGTCCAGTTAGTATTAAACTTTAAAATAGTGAATTGACCACTGCAGCGGGATGGGTGGATGTGTAAGCGAAACTCAGTACATTGGGTAGTAAGAATGAACTGCCACTTGGTTCCCAGAGAACGAATTTCTCGGCATAGGAGTTATCGAAATTGAATATTTACGAATGAATGTTTCACTCTAGCCAAAGTGGTTGATTCATGCACAAACCCATTTAGATAACTAGCCAAAACCTCACGTGCATTTGGACATTTTCACAGCTGAGTATTCCAGTTTGGAATTTTTGTGACACACGTGTGTAGATTAATTTTGTTTTTGTTGTGTTGCTTGTCCTTAGAGATCCATTGCCACATGTTTGATGAACACTGCCACGCTCCCGTGTCGGGCCCTACCAACTTACATTTCGTGCCCTCTCTCCCTCTACAACCTTTGGAATAGTGCCACTGAGTTCTTAAGAGAACTGCCTACGTCCTTTGGGTTTCCCTATTATCCTATCTCCAGAGATATTCGTGAATATTAACTGTGGATGTATTAATTTGCTCATATTTGCATTTAGTTTTAGCGTTACTATATTTAGTGCATACAGTTATTCAGTGATTTTGTGATTCATCAGTGTAAAGATTTTGTGGCGTTTTGTGCTTTCGTTTATCATTCAATTTAAGTAATAATGCTTTACTGTAGTCCTTACTCGTATGCTGCCACTTTCCCTGCATTGCAGATATGTTGAATGTCCCTGTTGTGTGAAGTCCTTCTGTAGACCAACAGTGCCAGCTATTCTACTCACTGCCAGTGCCTTACCCGGGTAAAATACCCTGAAATCCCAGCGGGAGTCATCCTTGCTTACAGTCCTCCACTCTGTAATAATTAAGGATCCTAATTGCCATTTGTGCATTATGATTCGACTATATTATTTTAGTATTTTTGCTTGCAATTGTGTGGCACTCTTGATTTGAGATTAAGATTGTTACTATAGAATTTTTTGGAAAAGATTTGACCTCTGAAAGAAGTCGTCATTTAGTCTAGTTAACAAGAGAAGGACCTAGATGTAAAAGGCGTTGTTGTTAAGCCAGCTTAATAAAAGATTCGATTGATCAGTGGCTTATAATCCTTATTTTGGGTGAATGAATTTCCTTAACCAAAGGTGAAAGTCCTCCATCCCCAGTTATACCTGCTCCTTGGAATAAATCTTTTTCTCAGTGAACTTACCAGTAATCATCCCTGAAGCTGAAATTTCTTTATAAGTTATTATTACACTAAATTTGATTAACAAATTAAATTTTGCTATGTGATATCATTTGATTCTATGAGTAAATGATTATAAATTCTCAGCCTTACACACTGGAAAGAGTATGCATTTTACTGCTGCTTATTTGTTAAGCCTTTCTCGGATGCCTATGTTTACTGTAGTTGATTTCTAAGGTTTGCTGACTGTTCCAAAGAAGGATTAAAGCTGTATAATCAGTTGCGAACCAGTTTTCACCACGGCCAAAGAATATGGTTCACCAAACCAAAGAGGAAGAGAAGGTCAAGACAGGTGAGGCAGGAGGAGCGGGTCTTCCTGGTCGCAGCCTAGGCTCGTTCACAGCGCTATAACTAGAGTCTAACTCACGACAACACACATTTCACCAGAGTGATCACTCAACTCGTTGACACAGAACAAAAGACACACAAATTGCATTTATCACGAAAACGAAACAAGGCAACACATCACCAAAAACAAGCAATGTTCAAAATCATGCAACAAGCTACATATCAGCAATTAAAATATGCAACGATCAAATGTGCAATAGGATAACACATCATTAACTGGAAATAGGCAACACTGAAAATCAAGCAGTAAGCCAACTTCATCAATCGATTCATAATACTCTCATCGTGTAATAAGGCTCTCTACTACGAGCATCATATAAGGCACAGGATTGCAATAAGATAGACAATGGTAGTGTTCATCAGAATGACTAAAGGTTATTTCGTTAAGAAAATAAGTTCCATTAATAGGCGAGACAACCCAATCATAGCGATAGCAAGAGATTCTCTGTGGAAAAAATAGACTGTGAACTCTCCAATGTTCATGTAGATGCACGCATTGCATAATGTCACTTCAATTAGACAACATGGAGACATGTGAGGGATAACGTCTTGTCCCGGGCAGATCATGAGTTATGCAATGACACATTAGGAAATCACAAAAACACATCAGCATACATGTTCACAGTTCCAATATCAGGCCTGGCCTCCACCCTTGTTGAACGCACAAGATGCAAGACTTACAGACTAGCCCTAAAACCTTCACCTTCAGATCTCTTTTCAGCTCCCACTCTTTTTGAAAGTTTGCATATGAAACAAGAACACAGCACATTATACTACTCTGTTCATCACCCACTATGACATTTTCAGTCTCTGCCCAATTGCGGCCTTTCTCTTCGGTCTAAAATTTTCACTGTCCACTCCTTCACTCGCACTATCTCGAACACTTTCGGGCTCTGTTTCATTCATCTCAAGTCTTTCACTTTTTCGGGTCACACTTTCAACACAATCTTCCAGCCCATTGTTTTCGTTCCCTCTGAGTTGCTCTCATCCTTGATACCTTCTTTGTTTCTCTTCCTCATCATCGTTGGCGCTCACTTCTAGGGGCACTAAGTGCTCCACTGCACATAGGTGCTCTTTGCTTTCGAAGAGGACTTTACAGATTGTATGATCCCTCGATCATCAGGGTAGATAACATCAGTTCTGCCGAGGGGCCACTTGACCGCACTTCCACTGCTCCACCTTTACTAGAATGATGTCTCCTACGTGCAGTGCAGTTGCAGAACTCTCCCTGAAGTCATGGCGCTCTTGAAGAGACCTCAGGTAACCCGTAACCCTGTTGCCAGTATTACTTGAAGCATTCAAGCATTTCAGTGAGTCAGAATTGCTGATGACGCAACTGCTTAGTGGTCAGGGTTTGGTACATCTTGTATGTGACTACCAGTGGCAATAGACAAACTAGATCGCCCCAGACCAGGTGGGAGGGCGTGAGAATCTCGTCGTCCCTTTTGTCTGTAGCGTACACCAGCAGGTGAATGTTCACAACTGCCTCAGCCTCCTTGATGAGCATGCAAAACCATTCCTTGCGGAAGACATTGCGTTGTGAGGTGGCTTCGAGGGTGTGCTTTACCACCCTGATCAGACTCTTAAAGAGGCCTCCTTTCCAGGGTGACCGAGGAGTTTGAAAAGTCCAATGAATCCAAATCTCCGGGAGGTAATGTTGTGTGATGTACTCATTGTACACCTCGCTCAAGAAGGTGCTGGCAGCGCAGAAGGTCAGGCATTGTCACTATACATGCGAGAAGGTGCCCCATGTCTAGTGGCAAATCTGAGTAACAGCACAAATGTTACCGCAGCCAGTCTGCTGCAGAAATCTAAGTAAACTGCACGGCTGACCCTACAGGCAACGATGAGGAGGTAGCCTACCCTTTCTTCGATCACTCGGGTGGGGTGTATGAGGCGGATGGCCTTCAACCCTGTGGTGCAACGTTCCTGTCAAAAAACAATGATTAATGATATTCCTTAACCTACTTCTGTATAGATTACCCCATCCCTTATAACTAACCCTAACTGAGCAATGAAATTGGTAATGTGAGTGGGCACTGCTACCCCATTCTCTAAGTGGTCACACTCTGTAGCAACGTGGTGCCATCGTTCCATATAAACAAGTTTCACAAATGGATCTGCCTTGAGGCGTGCAAATTTTAAGACATTTTTCATCAACTTAATTAGTTACACAAAGTCAATGTTACTCCCCCTGAGATCCCATAGTTCGGCAGGCGAAGACAGTTTTCCTTCTTCCTTCAACTCTCGAAGGACTGCGGCAACATGAAAGTGGTTTTGGCTCAACAATTCGGCATGGTCCAATGGCAGTTCAGTTTGGCCTATCACGTGAAAAAAGGCTAGTCCCTTGTGCCACAAAAGATTGTTGCATAGTTCCTTCAGTGTTGCACCTCGAGTTAGATTGTTGCTTAGTTCCTTCAATATTGAATTGAACCTCGGGTTAGGTTGTCAGCTGGGTTGCTAGTGGTGGGCATGTACCTGAGCTCAATGTCACACTCCTGCTGGATAAGGTTAATATCTCCCACCCTGTTCGAGATAAAGGTATTCTTACTTCCCTCCCTGCTCGCTACCCAGGTCATGGCTGCTTTGCTATCTGTCCAGATGACGATGCTATAAAATTCCAAGACTTCAAATGCTTAGCTGACCTGAACCCTAACAACAAAGCTAACAATTCTAGTTTAGGGATAGTTGATCTAGCCTGCTTCCTCAGCATCATCCTCATCTTAGATGTGGAAAGGTTAGTCTGGCCTTCCTTCCCCCTCGTAAGTTACTGCCCCATATGCCTTACTAGAAACATCAGTGAATATGTGTAACTCTCATTCCCTCTTGAATTTCAGTGTGTGAATGTAAGTGAATTCGTCTAAGATCTTATTTGCTTGCTCCAGTCTTTCTCTATTTAGTACAACATCCCATCCTATTCCTGCTTCCTACAAATCATGCAAATAAATCTTACCCCTGACAAAAAAATTGGACTGACAAGCCCCAAAGGATCAAACTTTGACACTAATATAGACAGCAATTTGTGTTTTTTAAGACTAATGCCCTCCCGTTCACATTTATTCCCCTTACATGGTTTCAGACTCAAACAATCACCATCTCTATCCCAAATCTAACCCAAAACCAAGATCTGTGCAGGCTCATTTCCTACCATTTGTTGCTCAAATACCCGTCAAACGCCGACTGGACGTATTTTACGTCGACATTTTTTGTCTCTCGGGTGCCGAATGGACATATTTTACGTCGACATACAAAAGTTTTTTTAAAAATTTGCGGAAAAATACTTCTAGGCCTACCAGCTGAAAACTCTTGAATCACGCGCCTTGGGGGATGCTGGGAGTTCACGGATCGAGGTGTTGTTTTGTTTACAATCGTTACGCAGGCGCGCAAGCGCGAATTTCTTTCTTGCCACACTAAAAAGTATCTCGGAAATTATTTCGTCACTTTGACATAATTTTTGTACCATTTTAAAATAGCCGTTACATGGAGCATTATATATGAAAATGTGCGCAATTTTATGTAAAATACAACAAAAAAATACTCATTATTGTAGCTTTTATCAGTTTTGAGATATTTTCATATAAGTAAGGATAAGTGCCAAAATTTCAACCTTTGGTCAAATTTGACTCTACCGAAATGGTCGAAAAACGCAATTACAAGCTAAAACTCTTATATTTTAGTAATATTCAATCATGTACCTTAATTTTGCAACTAATTGGAAGTCTCTAGCACTATATTTCGATTTATGGTGAATTTATGAAAAAACTTTTTCCTTACGTCCGCGCGGTAACTCTTCCGAAAAAAATCATACATGCGATTGTGGTAATGTTTGCATCATTTTAAATTAGCCGTTACACAAAGTTTTATATATATGAAAATGTGCGCAATTTCATGCACAACACAACTAAAAACAACCCATGGTTGTAGCTTTGACCAATTTTGAAATATTTTCATATTAAAAATGATAAGTGACAAATTTTCAACCTTCTGTCAACTTTGACTCTACCGAAATGGTCGAAAAACGCAATTGTAAGCTAAAACGCTTATATTCTAGTCATATTCAAGCATTTACCTTCATTTTGCAACAAATTGGAAGTCTCTAGCACAATATATCGATTTATGGTTAATTTATGAAAAAAATAACATTTTCTTTACGTTCGTGCGGTAACTCTTCCGAAAAAATCATACGTGCGATTGTGGTAATGTTTGCACCATTTTAAATTAGCCGTTACATAAAGTTTTATATATGAAAATGTGCGCAATTTTATGTAGAATACAACAAAAAATAATTGAAGGTTGTAGCTTTTCTCATTTTTGAAATATCTGCATATAAATCACGATAAATAGAAAAAAAACCACGTTCGGTCAACTTTGACTCTACCGAAATAGTCGAAAAACGCAATTGTAAGCTAAAGCTCTTACAGTCTAGTAATATTCAGTCATTTATCTTCATCTTGAAACAAATTCGAAGTCTCTAGCACAATATTTAGATTTATGGTGAATTTAAAAAAAAAAACTTTCCTTCCCTCCGCGCGCGGATTCTCCGCCACAAATCTCCGAAATGCGTACGTTCCATTCTCGGAATATTTGCTCCGTTTCATATCAGGCATTTCATAGAGTTTTATATATGAAAATGTGCGCAATAACATGTAGAGTGAAAAAAAATATTTGAAGGTTGTAGCTTTTCTTATTTCCGAAATAATTGCATATATATATATATAAAAAAATTCGACATTCGGTTCAACTTTAACTCGTCAGATATGGTCGAAAACTGCATTTGTAAGCTAATATTCTTACAGATAGTAATATTCAATCATTTGTCTTCATTTTGAAAGAAATTGGAAGTCTCTAGGACAATATTTAGATTTATGTGAATTTTTGAAAAAAACTATTTGTTTACGTCTGCGCGTTACGAATTCATGCATTATTTTGTGTATATATCTGTGTTGCTTTTATCGTTTTACAATGTGTTATATACCAAAATGATTGCAATTTAGTGTACATTACAACGAAAAAAAAAGTAACTTGTTACCTTTAACCGTTTCACGCACAGCGCGATTTGATACAATTATAACATGAAATTTCGTTTTTGTGCTATCATATATCGCATTATATATATGATAAGGATAATTTTTTTCATTTCTGATGGTTGTATACTAAACTTCAGCCAATGAAAAAAATATTTGAAGGTTGTAGCTTTTCTTATTTCCGAAATAATTGCATATAAAAAATATATATATAAAAAAATTCGACATTCGGTCAACTTTAACTCGTCAGATATGGTCGAAAACTGCATTTGTAAGCTAATATTCTTACAGTATAGTAATATTCAATCATTTGTCTTCATTTTGAAAGAAATTGGAAGTCTCTAGGACAATATTTAGATTTATGGTGAATTTTTGAAAAAAATATTTGTTTACGTCTGCGCGTTACGAATTCATGCATTATTTTGTGATAATATTTTCTCTGTGTTGCTTTTATCGTTTTACAATGTGTTATATACCAAAATGATTGCAATTTAGTGTACATTACAACGAAAAAAAAGTAACTTGTTACCTTTAACCGTTTCACGCACAGCGCGATTTGAATACAATTATACATGAAATTTCGTTTTTGTGCTATCATATATCGCATTATTTATATATGATAAGGATAATTTTTTTCATTTCTGATGGTTGTATACTAAACTTCAGCCAATGAAAAAAAAAGGAGTCAAAAATGAACTCTTAATCTTGAAAACTAAGCGCGCTGTGATTTTTTGAAAAAAATATTTTTTCTGCTTCCGCGCTCACTCTGAAACACCTCCGGCACACGGGAGACATTTTTTTTTTACTGCTTCGGCGTTTAAGGGTTACTATGCTATTGCTAGCCCACCCCATCAATGGCATGTGAGCCTCATCTAACAATCACTTTACTTCGATGTAATCCCCTCTCATTTCTTCCTTGGTGTGGTAGGTCTGCAAATAGTTATCCACATAAAATGATCTAATAAGCTGTCCCTCCCCTTACCCTTAAGGTGCATTCTAAGAACTTGCTGTAATAGGTAAGGGCTAATGGTGATACCAAAGACCACAACTTTGAAAGCAAAGGTAGCCATTCGTGTCAACATCTTGTGCCAAAGAAAGTGTGCGTATTTGGTATCAGCTGGATTGAGCAAGAGACGGTGGAATGCTTTATATATATCTGATGTTACTGCATGAGGATGTTTTCTAAACTTTACTAATAGATCATAAGGCATCTCGACCATATTGGGACCAGGGTGTAAGCAGTCATTCAAAGACAGTTCGCATTTGGTCTGGGTGACGCATTAAAAGCTATGCAGAGAAGAGTATTCAAACTTTGTTTCTTGACTCTGAAGTGTGGCATATAATATCCCTCTATCTGTGCATCATGAACTTCTATAAAGTCCACTTCCAGATACATCTGGGTCTTTTTCAAACTGTCTGTCGAGTGAGTTCACTGTAGTTGTTGTTCAGACGTTCTGACCCACGAAATGGCATACTTAGTGTCGTGGCATACTTATTTCGATAACCCTGATCTGTTTTTGTGACACTGTTTGACTTTTTCCATCGCTTCATGCTCTGTGGTAGTGAATTGCTCATGCGTGGTAATGCTAGTTGTGTCCAGTCTCCACCATATGTCGACGTCGTGATTCTGGTTCTACCAATCTACGAACCCGCAATGTTCAAACAGTTGATGCGTCTAACCCCCTGTAAGGCCCACTGGGCTACCCTCCCATAAGGGATGACCCCACCATGGGTAACAAACAAACTGAACAAAAAAGTTAAAGTAATCAGCTCCTATTAACATGTTAACATTCTTCAACTCATTGTTTTTAACCTTTAGTAGACAGGTATAAAAAAATCGATGGAAAGAGGAAGATATGCAAATGCACAGGATGAAAGAAAAAAAAATTCAAAAAATTTTCCCTACCTTCCACGAGAATTTGAAAATGACTATTTACAACCCATTTTTCAAGAGAATTGTAAATTTTACCAACTTATATATGTTTTTTCTAATAAATAACTATTTTATTTTGTAAAATTATAATTACAGCTCACACAATATCAAAACAGATAAGAAATAAAATCTGTAACAAATTCGTGGCATATTTGTTGTAAAATATTTACGTAAATATACTGAGAATGATGATTCAGTAACTTTTTTATTTGTACGTTTTTTCTAGTATTTCTGTGCACTTTTCTTTGCAAAGTTACATTTACAACCGACATACTATCGAAAAAGACACGAAAAAAAACCAACAGCGACGACTTTATATATTTATGAGCAAATTTACAAAAATACGTTTTGTGAGACAGACGCAGTACATTGTCCCTTGAAGTCAGAAGCAGAACTGAAGTCCTAAGACGCCATATTCGTGATTTTAGCCAGTGTAAAAAGTTGCCATTAGTGAATTTATGGGCTATAGAAGTATTGGCACCTCTTTCCATCCCAATTCTTTCCAAATCGATGGCGTTGACTATTGCTTCTCTACAGGATCAATCTGTCCACCATCCCCCCCCAAACCTGTCCATTAAAGGTTTATATCTACATTGCCCATTTTGCACCCTGTGTCTAGCTAGCAAGAGTCTCTTTACATTCATCAAGCTTACATTGGGAACTGGCGTGTTTACTTCAACTTCATTGTGAACAACGAGCGTTACTCTAACAACCCTCTGACCCATATGTAATTTGCAAGATACAAAATCAAACTCGCCCTTGACTATTTGTGAGCTAAAAGGTGAGATTTGTGCGATTTTAAGGAGAACACGTTTAATCACAGGCAGATTGAGTTTTCGTGCCAGCTAACTAGATATGAGACTGCATTGGCTCCCGGTGTCTAGGAACATTCAAGCCTGAAATGGCTGGTCATGCGCGTGCCAGATGGCCATAGCGGTAGGGAGTAGGGTTGCAGGGAATTCAACTGACGGCTTATCCTTGACAATTTCCGCATTGACGCAAGGCTTCTTCTCATCCCTTTTGGACTGTTTCCCCAGATTTACGTTACGTTTTTGGATGATTCTGATTTTTTGTTTCACTGGTTTGAATACAATGTAAGGAGATATCCACTACACAATTTGTAGCTGCATTTGCTGCTACATTGTTTGCTGCTATGTCCCGTACCAAGAAAGTTGAAACACGTATATGCTAACATGAGTTGGTGCTTTTTCGCTTTGGCGTTTGGATCTTTAGTGCAACTGAAGGTGGTATGATCACCATTTCAAAATGGGCACAATGCTGGCCAAGAGGTGCTAAATTCTAGGACACACACACACACACACACACACACACACACACATATATAATATATATATATATATATATATATATATATATTATATATATATATATATATATATATATATATATATATATATGTGTGTGTGTGTGTGTGTGTGTGTGTGTGTGTGTGTGTGCGTTGGTGTGTGTCTAAATAAATGTTGTACATGTGTCGGTTACATTTATGAATCTAAACTTTTCTCTTTCGTTTACGATCCGTTTTCGATTCAGCCTGCCTTGTTCTGGAACAAAAAAAGATCTCCATCATAATATTCGTGAACATGAACGACAGTGGTTGTCATTAAGGATATAATAATCCTATATAATATATATATATATATATATATATATATATATATATATATATATATATATATATATATATATATATATATATATTGTTACGGACTCTTAGATATCTCAGAGACAATGTTACGGTGTCTAAATATCCTGGTTAAAGGGTCGACACAATGTTACGGCCTCTGAGGGAGGTCCGCTTCAGGTTCGATATAAAATAAAAAAAAACTTATCAGCACAAACAGTTGAAACTGGGGATACGAATATAGAAAGAAACACTAACACAACAAAGGTTTATTTACAAGCTTACTAACAAAGGTAAATGCAGAATGGTATCTCCTATTTACATAAATAGATAGAATCTTACACTGCATGAACTGGGGGTACCAATGAGGTAATAAGAATACTTGCTAAACAGTTTGGCACTTCGAAGAGGTGGCTTCATGAAAGTAGATCGGCGATTGCGGACGTCCTCTTGACTCCGTATTGCAGAAACTAATCTTCTTGTAAGGCAGGAATTTCCCAACACCTGTAACAGGACCTTTTCTTCTCTGAAGTCTGCTCGACGTAGAGACAACTCGGTCGTCCACACCAGAAGACGACTAGACCAATATCCAACCAACTCTTCTTTTGATTGATACTTCGTCGGTTCTTTCGTCTCTAGTCTCTCTCTGACGATCACTGCTGCTGATCTCTCACTGATAATCTGATCGGTGGCTCTTACTAACTGGTGATCTCCTCTTTTACAATCTCTTCCTTCTACGATCACTCTCTCCAAAGTTCGTTCGTCGTATTAATACAGCACTTTGGGGGCGGAGCCTACGGCGAACGTCACAGACTCCCGAGGTTTCTAGACATTCTTAGATGATCTAGACGAGGTATTGCATCAGAAATCGCGGCGTTTCTCCCGTAATATTGGCGCATTTTTGCGCTCCACAACACTCCTGCTGATTCTAGAACCACCACGAAGATAGGCGCCTCCAACAAGGGCGCAAAAGCTTCCTTACTGCCGAACTTCTCGAAATTGCGTTCTCCTTTCCTTTAACTTCTTTTGCTATGAAGCAATTACCATCACATATATATATGATATATATTAATAATTAAGATATTATATAATAATAATAGAATTATTATTATATCATATGTACATCGAGCTACAAATTTCCTTAATTCGCTCTAACTCAGAATTATATATTTTCATATAAATGCTTAACCGAAGGGGAATTTTATAGGCGATAAGAGAATTGTCGGCTCCCGGGCGCGAACCCTCAAAACCAAACAAATCCAGAACGACAGTGAAGCTTTAACCCTCCCCACCACCGGCTATAAGTTTATGCTGCCTCTCACCTCCAAATACCTGTCGCTCTCAGGTATTCGTTGTTTGTAGACAGCATCAACCCACCTCGACCTTGGTAGTGTTGTAATGTTTTGACAGCACGTAGCCATTATATGAGTCATATCACATTACTGTGATTCATATACATACATTGAGCTACAAATGTCCTTTAATAACTAATTCGCTCTACCTCGGAATTAATATATTTTCATATATATGCTTAACCGAAGAGGAATTTTTTAGGCGATAAGTGAATTGTCGGCTCCTGGGCGCGAACCCTCGAAACCAAACAAATCCAGGACGACAGTGAAGCTTTAACCCACCCCACCACTGCAAGAGGCTATAAGTTTATGCCGCCTTCCACCTCCAAATACCTATCGCGCTCAGGTATTCGTTGTTTGGAGACAGCATCCACCCACCTCGACCTTGGTAGTGTTGTAGTGCTTTTGATGGTAATGTGATATAACTCATAAAATGGCTACGTGCTGTTAAAAGCACTACAACACTTCCAAGGTCAAGGTGGGTTGATGCTGTCTCCCAATAATGAATACCTGAGTGCAACAGGTATTTGGAGGTGAGAGGCAGCATAAACTTATAGCCTCTTGCGGTTGTGGGGTGGGTTAAAGCTTCAATATCGTCCTGGATTTGTTTGGTTTCGAGGGTTCGCGCCCGGGAGCCGACAATTCTCTTATGGCCTAAAAAATTCCCCTTCGGTTCAGCATATATATGAAAATATATTAATTCCAAGATAGAGCGAATTAGATGTTAAAGGACATTTGTAGCTCAATGTGTGTATATGAATCATGGTAATGTGATATGACTCATATAATGGCTACTTGTTGTCTAAAGCACTACAACACTACCGAGTTCGAGGTGATTGATGCTGTCGCCAAACAATGAATACCTGAGTGCGACAGGTATTTGGAGGTGAGAGGCAGCATAAACTTATAGCCTCTTGTGGTGGTGGGGTGGACTAAAGCCTCACTGTCATCCTGGATTTGTTTGGTTTCGAGGGTTCGTGCCTGGGAGCCGACAATTCCCTTATCGCCTAAAAAATTCCCCCTCGGTTAAGCATATATATGAAAATATATTAATTCCAAGGAAGAGAGAATTAGATATTAAAGGACATTTGTAGCTCGATGTATGTATATGAATCACGGTAATGTGATATGACTCATATTATAGCTACGTGCTGTCAAAAGCACTGCAACACTACCAAGGTCGAGGTGGGTTGATGCTGTCTCCAAACACGAATACCTGAGTGCGACAGTTATTTGGAGGTGAGAGGTGGCATAAACTTATAGCCTCTTGCGGTGGCAGGGTGGGTTAAGGCTTCACTGTTGTCCTGGATTTGAAGTTGTCAATGGTTCGTGCCCATCAGCTGGCATATCTATTATCGCTTAAAAATTCCCCTTTGGATTGTATTGAGCGCCGACCTGACCTTTTATACCACGCTGCAGCGTTGCCATGTCATACAGGGTTGTAAATGTGCGAATCGGTTTCCCCGTAGGCTACAGCATAATTAGGAGGCCCACGTCCTTCGCGGCGGAAAGAAAATAGCGACGGCGAACAATGCAGGTGACCCTAGTGCTTACCCTGCAGTAGTCACTGTGAGTCCCACGGGCAATGCCTGGAGATACGTCAGGTGACATTTGGCATGACCACCCATGACTTGTTTTGAACATTTCAAAACTGGAGCGGGCTACGGCGCCCTAGTGGGCGAAGCTTAGAGCCCGGACGACCCGTCACTGTACGTCTACGATTTTACGTATTTTTTACGTTACATTTACGGTTAACTGACGTAAGCTGTTGCCAACTACCAATTTCCGCTCATGCGTGGGCGTGCGTGCATTGATACGTGAATGTGTGACCTTTGCATAATAGTAAAATGAAAGAAAGTAGTTGCAGCTAGGGGCTGAAGGGACACTGCAAAGAACCTTGAGTAATGCCTACATTGCACCGAATGAGGTGTACTGACGGCACTATACCCTATGGGATGCATAAATTTGTCATCAAAACTGTATCCTCCACATTTCGTTTAAGCATAAGGGAGTTTTTATTTTAGTACTGTATATAATACCTTTTTATAGCCTGCAACAACAGCAAGTAACGCCTGAAAAACGTTTCATGCTCCATGCTTTTAAAGTTATCACTTTCAAAATCCAAGATTCTTCATGGGAGTCAAACTACCGCAAAGTTCTTGGCCTCTTGTCTGTAGTGCTAATTACTGGTCATATACCATCAATTTTACCATCTTGTATATTGTTTGACTCATCCAGTGAGTTATTGCAACTCTTTATAAATGGCATTAAACATGCATTTTTAAGTATATAATTTAGCAACCGCGATGAAAATATTTATTCAGTAAATATCGACTTTGCGAGCAGGAATTAAGAGGCACTGAGCACTATTACCAAGAAGTCAATAACACTTAATATATTTCTCGGTGTATCTCATTTCAAGAATATGTTGTTGTTGAATTAGCGTTGCATTATGTTTAGATATATCGGACTAAAATGTATAGGTCACACAAGCCATAAATTGTGAAATGGGGACATTTTTTCGGCATTGTGACTGCTAGTAATGGCTATGAGACCGAGTGTAGCTAAAAGGCGTGGCTTGTGACGTCATGTAACAGCTCCACGTGCTTTCATTGGTCCTAATATTCCCCATCCCTATACTCTTCCAGACTTGGGAAATATGTTGGCGGGGCGATACCGGTTTTGTTGTTGGCTGTGCATGTGTATGTTCGCTATAGACGGCGAAATTACTGGGCTGAATTGAACCATAGTCAGACCATATATGTAGATTTTATTGGAGATGGTTTTTAGCTAAGTGTTGTTTTGATCCAGATGCCCAGCCATGCTAACTTCTTTAATATTATTTGTAGAGAAAAAATAAAGCATTATTCAGGTAGAATATTTCACGAGGACTCTAATTATTCTCTTACTTTTCTTGTGCGATGAAAAATAACGATGATATTACGGGATGATATTAGTTTTATTTAAAAAATTATTCCGTTAGAATTTTCCACAAAGATTCCAAATATGCTTTACTTTTCTTCTACAATGAAAAATAACGATGATTTTATAGTTTAAACAATGTTGGCCTGCTGTTGCCAGCCACCAGGTGCTAGCCGATATATATTGCATAGAAATATATATGACAGAGGGTCATGTACTCAAACAAGGCTAAGATACAATTCATTAGACCTTAGGAATAATTTACACCAAAGAGGTGTTGTCCCTGATATGGACTTCTGTTCAATCCTTGCTGTTGCGTTCACGTTATTCTGAATGTAGTATAATGAATTAGATCTTAACAGATATTTATGGCATAATATTTGGAATATACATAATAATATTATATATTTATATATATACATACATATATAAGAAATATTAAGCATAAATATCATTTAAAATCTACATCACTATAGAACATTCAGAATAACTTGCACGCAACACCAAGGATTGAGCTGAAATACATATCAGGCACAATTCATCTTTGGTGTAAGTTATCCCTAAGCTCTAATGAACTGGATATGAAATGAGTATTAAAGGATATCTGTGCATAATATTTTTCAGTATAAAATATCTCTAATGTATAAGTGAAGTGAGAACGAGACAGGGAGAAGTGATTCATATTGGTAGGAATTAACAATATATTTGCTAGGGTGGCAATCCTAGACTTAGTTACAAACAGATGGCAAATCAATTCACACGTGATAAGAAAGAGGAGGAGTAACCAGCAACTGATTAGCGAAAATAAATTTCGTTTCCCATTCGTGAGGCTCACATCGTTGTCATGAGGGCCCCATAAACTATCTATATAACAGTAGAATATTATATCATTTTTTTTTTAGAATTAAATTTGCAATTCAGGAGTTGCCTAAATTACACTTGGGTTATTTTCCTTTCAGTGAGGTCATATTTTAGCAATTACAGTAGGACCAATTTTTTAAATAAATTATTGTGCGCCATTAAATTCTCATATATCAACTCTTTTCTTCCTCTGACAATATATATTTTTTGGAAAACTGCACAGTACGTTAACAGTCCTCCTATTAATGATAATTATCCTCATCGAAAATTATCCTCTTTTTCTTGAACTGAATGTAGGAAATGTCAAAGCCATCGGACAATGCTAAACAGAAGGCGGTGAGAGCCATTCCATGAAAATGAACAAAGAACAATCGAATGTTTGGAGTAAAAAGGATGGCGTCGGTATTCCATCAAGGAAAAGAAGACACAAATTTGATTTGAAATCCATTTATTTTTTGGAAAGGTTATTCTAAATCAAATATATCAGAGTAAAACATCCTTATTTATGCTTTTTCTATGTTAAACTAAATTCAATGTGTGAAATTGCGTGCTCAGAACAATTGGCATTCGTATGAGAAGTTTGATATTTGCCTTTTATTTATTTGGCCACTAACAACTTCAAAGCAACACCGCCATAGGTACCAAATCAGGGTCCTTCATCTTAATTAGTACAGGTGTTAGTGTCAGGCACACGATACAGGATGCAAACTGTTCCAGTAACATTGCAGTATGGGGCATGTCAGAGCAATGCAAGAAAGGCAACGTCACATTTCACATTAGTCATCTTCCCCCACAAAGCCATAACTTGGTGCTGACGTTTGACCTGTTAAGCGGAAGGTTGAAAGCCTCCCTCAAGGCCATGGCTGGTTACAATATGGTTCTCCTAAAGTAACATCCTTAAGTCGTGGGATGACTTTGTCCAGTTTACTTAATAAAATAAGACTACCTTCACAAAAATCTTAATTTGAAGCTGAAAGATCTTATATTAACTGAATGAGAGTAAAGCCTCACTGTGACTGTAAAGGACAAATTTATTCCAGCTTTCAATGGTGTTACTCTGACTACATCAAAGTAGTTTAATGAACATGAAAAGATATTTTTGAAGAAAACTGCTTTTGCAGTACCCTTGTAGGACTTCAATTTACATTTCCCGTGTCAAACATGAAAATTGATAAATGTATTGTAAATAATGACAATACCTTCCGTATATTTTACCCACTATTTTCCAAATGGCCTTCGGTGTATAGAAGTTTGCCTTTCAATGTTGGTACCTTTGAATGTGCTAGGTTGGGGGTAGCGTTAACAGAACATAGTTTTGCACTTCAAACAAACCAGTGATATGTGTAAATACATTTGCTAATAATGACTGAAGAAAAATTATTATATTCCCACCACCATTTTCCTTTTGCAATTTACAATGGTCCACTACAAGACGAGATTCTCAGTTTTACTTTCATTGCTTGAATGAAGTAGCGAATAACTAACAAAATTTCTTTTCTATTAGTAGCATGGAGGATTTCATCTTCTTGTGGATCACGTGTTTACATTACAGTTGCTAGGAAAACAAACTGAAGAACAGTACCAAAGCGCAGAGAAAGAAAAAAAATCTTGTAAGAAGATCAGTAATTTGAACAGATAAGTTGGTGCATAATTTCCCACCACCATCAATAAAAGAACACAAAAAGAGATACTTCTTTGTATTGGTTGAGAGTATCTGGTTAATGATGTGAAAAGAAGCAGGATGAGGTTTCTTGAAGCTCCTTAGATTCATTTTTTGAATTTTGATTTATTGATTTGCTCAAAGTCTCTTGCGAACAGAATATTGATTGTAACACGCCAGCAGTTATACATTGACCTTTTGATAAAGCGACTGTACTAATAAATATAGGCTCTGTACGAGGAAGTCTCACGATTGGAAGCTTGTCGTGCCTTTGTATTTTCTTATCACCTCGTAATATAAGACACAATATTTTCATGCAGCTTTGCAGAATTGCATATTGCTTCCTCTTTCAGTGTCTCTTCTCCAAGACTTTTCATATTGTTAACAAACCACATTTCCTGCTTCAAGTTCATGAACGACCATATAACCCAAGCATTTCAGGCCTTTCATTTTGTAGTACTTTTATTAACAGAGCTTTCCTGGTGGGTTGTCCTGGCGCTGATGTTTTGCAGTATTTTGAAGAAGAAAGAATTTAGAGAAGGAACGATGTTGATGGCTGTTAGCTTATTGCTCAATAGTTAGCCCCTTTTATCAAGTTGCTTACTGGTTGCAGTGCAGTCTCTTTAGATTTTTCTCCTAAGTTGATTTGCATCCAAGCATATTCAGAAAGGCAGAGTTGAAATGATTTTGACCTTTTCAGTCGCTTAAGTCTTATCCCAAAATTTACACTAAAACTTCAGATTGGTGGTGTTATCCACAGGATTTTCCATCACCACTAACCGTCCTAATGTTTTTTTGTGCTTTCTGATCTATCAAAGAATGCTCTACCTAATTGACGGCTTTGTCCATGCACTGTACATTTCTTTGGTGTTATTTTATAGTCCCAAATGCATGGTGTATATCCTGCAACTTGCCAGGGTTGTCAAGAAACTTATATTTGAAATTTTCCAAATTTTGTAAAGTTTGACAAAGAAACAGACTCATGAAAAAGGATTAAACTTTTTTTTACCGTTAAGTAACAGAAGTCAAATCAAAGGCATTCAACATAAATAGGCAGATCATAAATAAATGGGGTGTCATGAATGTGTAGTTTAAATCGTACCTTAAGTCCATAATTAAATGCAATGGTGAGTCGAGGTTTCAGGAAGTTTCGAATTTTAGTTCTGAAATCGATATGATTTTACTCGAGAATTGGCAAGGGAACTATAATGATTGATGGTGGTTACGGTTGGAAGAAACGGAAAACCCAAACCAGGAAATCTTTGGCTCTTGATAAAAACTACAATACTCTTTAGTGCTTGTGTCTGTGTGCTTTTGTTTACTTGTCAGCGCTGTTGATATTCTTGCTGCCTCTTATGCTTGCTACAATTTTTTTCCCAAATATTTATATATATTTATCTTGATTCTTTATTTAGTTTGATATAATTTTATCTTTAGTTTTCATTTAGTTTGATTGATATAATTTTATCTTGAATCTTCATTTAGTTTGATATAACGCTATATCTTTCTTAGGTGTTATGAAAGTCCTCTTTTTTTTCCATCAAATCTGCCGGCTGCAACAAAGTATTAATTTTGTTAGAGTATTTCTGTTCAAAATAAACTTGATTTACTTGACGATATAGCTGAGTTGTCATTATATTTCAAACAAATTATTTCACATGACAGACCAATGAGAATCCAGATTAGAAGTTAACAAAATGCGACTAGTTACCGGTCTTGTCTTATGCGATGATATTCTGCAGGAGAGAAGATTAAGGACAGATGACATTTGGTTGTGTCGGAGCTGAGGAATAAAAGGTGAAGATTAGTTTCATCACAGATATTGTGCTTTGTATCCTTTCAGACACATACACAGCAACTAGTTTCTTTTAAGAGGACAAATCTTATTCGGTCCTGATTTGACAGAAATTCTGAGTTATGAGAATATGAAAGCTTAACAAATACGATGACACAGTGACACTAGCTGAAGGAACAGGGAATATGATTATTTATATATATATATATCTATACTATATTATATATATAAATTAGATCCATATATATATACTATATATATATATGTTATACTACATATATATATATATATATATATAATATATATATATATATAATGTTATGTATGTATACAACATATATATATATATAATATATGACTGGTAAAAAATGTTTTCTGTTACAACATAATTCCATCTAATAAAAGGAGCCCATAAAAACACCAAAATATAGAGAGAAAAGTACTATATTTCAGAGACTGCTGTCTCCCTCTTCAGGTAGATGAATGAAAAAAGTTTACAGAAAAGGTGGTATTTATACCAAGAGGTCCATCCACAGGCAAGCCAATTTAGGTCACCCCCGCTGATAATCTTCCTTTAATCTTCTTAAGCGTATGAATGAAAATCTTGTCGATCGTATCTGAAATCCACGCTCCTTTTGAGATGTTCATTACCTGCCTCTCTTTTATTAAGGCCGATTCCATCATTTGACTCTTGTACCGGCAGTTGCTGCTATAAATTACACGTGACAAATTCCAGTTTATTATATGGTTATGTTCAATTATATGGTTGAAAATAGCTGAGTTCTGTTGTCCATACCTAACAGACCATTTGTGTTGTATTAATCTCTGGGGAAGTGATTTACCTGTAAATCCGATGTAAGATTGGTCACAGTCCTGGCATGGGATTTGGTAAAACATAACCATAGAATAAACTGGAATTTGTCACGTGTAATTTATAGCAGCAACTGCCGTTACAAGAGTCAAATGACGGAATCAGCCTTAATAAAAGAGAGGCAGGTAATGAACATCTCAAAACGAGCATGGATTTCAGATACGATCGACAAGGTTTTCATTCAACCAACGCTTAAGAAGATTAAAGGAAGATTATCAGCGGGGGTGACCTAAATTGGCTTGCCTGTGGATGGACCTCTTGGTATAAATACCACCTCTTCTGTAAACTTTTCTCATTCATCTACCTGAAGAGGGAGACAGCAGTCTGAAATATAGTACTTTTTTCTCTATATTTGGTGTTTTTTATGGGCTCCTTTTATTATATATATATATATATATATATATATATATATATATATATATATATATATATATATGTGTGTGTGTGTGTGTGTGTGTGTGTGTGTGTGTGCGTCCATATGGATACATATATAAATATTTGTGTGTGTATATGTTTGCATGTACATGAGAAAATTATAAATAGCACCAAGAGGAAACAGTACATGTTCCCCGCCTGCTATATATAGAGTGCAGTGTAAAAAAAAATGGTCGATTCCATAGATCAGGTATTGATTACAGATTACTGCAAGGAAAAGCAAATGCTTTTTCCATTTATTCTGGCTCCAAAAGATGTCCAGATGTTATGATCTGTTTTGGATGTTTTGATAATTGTCATTGATTTTAGCGTTTCTTATCCCACCAACAAAGTTAACTAAGATTATGTTCATGTGCTTTATGACAACGCAATATGCTCAGTTAAAAAATGGTTTGCAGCTGACAACCTCCGCTGTTGCCATAAGGAAGAGGTCCTCTTTGTTTGACAGTCCTACCTTGGTTGGTGACGTTGCAAGAAGTGCAGCTTGAGGCCTTGGGAAGGCTAATAGTGACTTGCTCGATGCACAAAGAGTTCAGAATTATGGATCCACAGTTGCAGAGGTTTAAGTTTCTGCAAAACGAAGAAGTTATGTAGAAATTATCACCATTTTCAATAACCTTAATAGGAACTTTCTTCTTAAAATATTACCAATGGCTTATTTTGATGGGTTGGACACGATTTTAAAAATGCAGTATGAAAATGTTGAGAAATTATTGTAGAAATAGTAAAAATTCTTACGAAGTTTAAGCAGTTGTCCGTGATTCAGCTTTGCTCATCAGTTAAACATCGAATTTTGTTCACTGTGGTTTTCCTATGCATTGTAGTCTTTAGCAAAACTTTAAAGTAGACGTGTTAATACATTAGGAAATGTTCCTTTATGTCTAGTTAATGTCGACGAGTAATGGTTTTGTTTTGGTATTCTGATGAAGGATCATTATAGAATACTTTCATATTCGTTTCAATATTTTTAAAAATATTTTCATGAGAAAGTTTATTCACAATTCTCATACACTAGATCACTGACATATAATATTCTCCCCAATGTACAATATTCGTATCACTTTTATTTTTCAAAAAAGGAGGTAAGAAAGTTAGTACTACGCCTTCCAGAATTATTTAGAAAAATAAAAGATCTTTTTTTACGAAAAGACAACTATAGTCAGTCATAGTAGTACTCTCATCAGTGACGATAGAATTATTGAATTAATTAAAGATGACGCATGACCTCCTTAGATATTGTAAGTTTAAAACGAATATGTGGTTTATTAAGCTTCTTTTCAGCTGCATGCCATTCACCTGTAACTTAGAATTCTTAGAATTAATCCTATATTGCGTCTCTTAGTCATTTTGTTTTTCGTTCTGTTCATAAAACGATTTAAAAATGAGCTGCTTCCCATACCTCGTGTTACTGCTTACATTGCATTAGGTGTGTTGTTTGCACAACAATCACAATTATCATTTCTGATTATGTGAAGTGACAAATTGTCCCTGGGGACGTATATCCTTCCAAAGGTAATACAGATTACCGCATAGATAACCCTAAATGGAATTACTTACATTACTTCAACATTTGTGAATTCAGACAATTTTATGATTCCCCCTTGAGGTAAATTGGCGCAGGGTTGTCCTATGATCGTTATTGCTCGATATGTCCCTCTGGATTGGCTATTTGCGGAGGAAGTTTTAAAAAGTACCTGAAAAACAAAATCGAAAGATGTAATTTTCTGTAAAGCAAAGGTGATTGTAGTCAACTATAAGTCTAAAGTTCTTAGCCTTAATATTTTCCGTTGTGTGAATTTATATTCGAACACTGATCCACATGAACTTAATCTTTTTTTCCATATATATATTTATATTCATTCTTCAGTTAGTTTGATATAATTTTATCTTTAGTTTTCATTTATTTGATTGATATAATTTTATCTTGAATCTTCATTTAGTTTAATATAACGCTATATATTTCTGAAGTGTTATGAAAGTCCTCTTTTTTTCCATCAAATCTGCTGGCTGCAACAAAGTATATAGGTATATATATATATATATATATATATATATATATATATATATATATATATAATATATATATATATATATATATATATATATATATATATATATATATATATATATATATATATATATATATATATATACTAAAATACCAGTGTTTTAATTTTAATTGAGAACAGTTCTAGTAAAGCTTTATGTGCATTTTCATTTATAGAAAGAAAATAAGAATGACTGATAAGTTTTCTTTGTTTTAAAACTTTCCCGGATATAAAATTCATTATTCCTTGCCTATATAATCTTCTCATCATTACAGGAGAGATTCTAGATTCGTAATGGGAAAGGAGAACTTACTCCCAGAATCGTAAGATGTCTAAATCCACTGCATGCTTTTGCAAGATGTCCAATTTCCTTTCGTTGGCCCTTTTCCGAGGAAAGTCTCCTCCCTGATCCACTTATTAGAGATTGGAAATATGCGCAGATATCGAAAGTTGATGGTATCGGACAGAGCTGAAAAGCAAAGTTCCTCATTAGTCAGTGGCAAGGTTGGAAGAGGCTTTAAGATAATGAATGACAGTCTTCACATGGAAGTGAACCTTAATATTTCTTTATTTAAGGATAGTGTTACAAGCATTAGTACCGTACCTGTATTTGTTGTTGTTTGAGTTGTTCATGTTGAAAGAGTATAACATGCTGTTGGCAAAAACTATGAGAACTGTTGTTAAATATTTACTAATCGAATTGTCTGTAACAGTTAACAGTTTGGGTGACGTGCTAGGCGAGACAGCGAATTCTTTTTCATCATTTAATAAACTAATGTTTATCATAGCATGTTAAGTTAACACTTACAATATCAATGTTTCTATAATGATAAACAACCTAAGCAAGTCTTGTATGGAATCCGACACGGGAAGGGAGTGGACCGGTACTGTGATATTCTGTTTCCAAAATTGGGGTCAGGAAATTAATCAAGGTGGAAGAGAGAGAGAGAGAGAGAGAAGACATCGGTCTTCAGCACAAAAGAACTCAGGTTATCATGAGGATATTCAAGAGAGTCAAAGCAGAAATAGAAAACAAGATACTGACTACTTACTGTTGCAACGACCTGAGTCGCATTTGGATAAGTAGGAAGTATGACTCCTGTAGGGGCGGGTATACAGGTAACATACCCATAAACATACAGCCTATAACCATAGTTGCTGAGATCCATAGTGCAGTTGGAACAAGTGAAATACAGGTAGATATACAGTTTTGTTTGCCTGAGTGAAGAGAGAGGCAAAGTTGAATGTATTATTTTCCTTCAGGCATACATTGATGTTCATTATCATTCATATTGAGTAAAAGTAGTGCAAGTAAATGATTGCACATTTTCATTAAGAATAGTATTTGTCTCTTATGAACTTATCTCGGTTGCTGAACTTAACCCTTTAGGATCTAATGTGAGGTTTGTTCTATAACTTCCTTGGCTCATTTTGCAACGTTTCTCAAACTGGGCTGAGTTTTCATGAAATCTTTTGTTGCTGTAATACCTGGATGCAACATTTCTTAGCTATTCAGGTTGACATTAACAATAACAAAAATAGAGAGAGATGAATCACAATAGATCCTTCAGTTGGAAAAGGAACTGTTGATTATGTTGGCCTTCGGCATCATACTTACGAGAAGTCATAATCATTGAAGATTCGCATGTCACAGGTTTGACAGATCAAGCAGGTAAGACATATTCCGCCACTCGGCATCTTGAAAGAGGAACATTTTGTCAATATGAGTATGTTATCCTGTTTCTAAAATCATAATTTTGTAGAACTACTGGAGGCAGCTTTGTTTGATACGTGTTACTTCATATCAGTAATCGAAAGGGAAGTAGGTTTAAAAGAACATTTCCCAAATATTCTGAGCACACAACAAAGGAGATTAGGATTCAAAACTGTGAAACATTATTTGGTGGGAGAAAATATTCTAAGCAAACTTACTTCAGATATTTCATTTTCAGTGACATCTTTCACTATAAAATGCTTAAGGTAAATCTTTAATCTTGAAGATGTGTGGGAAGTATCTTGTAGTTTGAGTTAACCATAAAATGTTGCGCCAGTAACTAAATAGTACCATTAGGTTTTCATTCCATTAGTGGTAATAAGGAATATTTAATTTCATTAGTACATAAAAATGTAATGCCAACTGACAGGCAGTGTGTTTCTTTTAAGCAATTTCAGATCTCATGTTGACAAGGTCTTACAAATGCTGCAGTTACTAACATGACAATTGATCGTCCTTAAAGTTCACAAGGGCAAAGTTACATAATCCTTAGTTGCTGAAGTTTTCGTGTTTCAAAAGTGCTTTCATCAGTTAAGGGGTAATGCATTTTAACAGGAATCTCGTACTAATTTGAAATGTCATAAAGAAAAAATTATGGGTTTTTTGAGTATTCATTTGTCATTAGAGATATGAGGGAGAAGGGAGTATGGGAGGAAATGACGCAGGACAGAGGTAGATAGAAGAGACTCATTTAAAACGGCGACCCCGAATAGGGATAGAGCTGGGAAGAGGAAGAAGGAGATAAGTCGATAACTCCCCACAGAAGGATACACTTCAAGACACGTCATGGAACATTTAGTAAGAAAGAGTGAGATTTAAGAAACAAAATCGAAGGAGGTTTTTGGTTGTAGAAAGCTCTGATGAGAAAACCCTGGGAAACATTTGTGCTGTTACCCGACAACTTACGTTTGTACAATTGCAGGGGTAGCTATAGGTAGGTTGTATATCAGCGCAAGCTGGAATGGACATAAGAGTTTCATGATAATTATGGTTGTTTGTTTGTTGGTAAAAAAATTCTGTAGCCTAGCCGAATATGGAAAAACAATAGTTAGATGAAAGGTTGAATAATGGCATGTACTTGCAAGGTTTTTCCATTAAAAGGGTCTAAAGAATGAGTTCCTTTGCTTTTAATTGTTTAGTTATTTCCCAACGGATTTTAAGAATTATTCAGAGTAATAAAACTTATACACGTAAATAACTACTTTCCTCTTGCACCATCAGAAACAAAAACAGTATTAACTTCAAAATAGAATCTGCGCAGCCAGATTCACAACAGTCAGTCCATATCACAATATGTGCTGACAAATCCGAACGATAAAAAAAAGTTTGTAATTTTCCATTGTGTTATCATTTTTCTAAAAGAATTTAGGGAAGAGCCATGGCAAGTTTCCAAAATGTAGGCCTCGTTTTCTTAATCACATATTTTTTATAGATATGAATATGTAGTCTCTAAGATATGACCAATAAATAGTAGCTCTTAAAGAGAGCAGGCTTCTGAGGTGAGCTTTCTCTCATACTTACAACGAACAACTGGTTTGGGAACAGGAGGTGAAGGTAGAGGTCCACAGCAAGGGCGAGGTGCTGTTGTGGTGGGTTTGGTTGTGGTGGTTGTAGTTGTGGTTGTCATTGCTGGAAAGATGGATGTTCTTGAAAGACAAATGTATTTACTTTTATTGGCGTATGTCTGCCTGGTCAGTGGAGATGTGGAGATGTTTAATTGATATATATATATATATATATATATATATATAAGTATATATAGATATATATATATATATATATGTATGTATACTAGATATATATATATATATATATATATATATATACATACATATATATATATATATATATATATATATATATATATATATATATATGCATATATTTATATATATATATTATATATATATATATATATATATATATATATATATATATATATATATATATATATATATATATATATATATATATATATATATATAATTTATGTATGTTGTGTATATTATGTATGTATTGTAAATATATATATCTATCTATCTATCTACATATATATATATATATATATATATATATATATATATTATATATATATATATATATATATATATATAAATGAGTTTTATCACATCACCGTGATTCCATCATATAAGCATTAGGCTACAAAACAAATTTCTTATCAACAAAAAAATCCCCTTCGATTAACATATATGAAATTTATATTAAGCCGAGGTAGAGTGAATTGGATATTAAAGTACATTTTGTTGCGTCATATATATATATATATATATATATATATATATATATATATATATATATATATATATATATATATAATTCTTACTGGGGGTGCGTTGTTATGCAAAGTCCTGTAACGTGACGTGAATTAACCCTTGGTGTTTCGGTATTATTGCAAAATGTTTATTAATGTTGCTTATTAAATGAAATCCTTGTAGTCACTGAGCATTTGCACGTCCTGTCAGTCCCAAAGGCAGAGGTGGATAAAAGCTATTTCAATTTCTTTACTGTCTGGGAATGTTCTTTACATGCTTACGACACTCATTCTTCTATCTCTTTCCATCGGAATACTGGAATTTATTCTGGTTTGTTCGTTAAGTTAAAAAGAAAAGCCAGAACGATACACCATTTAGTCCTGAAAATAAGGCGTCGGGACCTAATAGTTTTATGTCAGTATATGTAATTGGTGTTGTATCAATGCGTCATCCGTAATTCAAAGCATTAACTGTAATTCCTATTTAAGAATATGATTTCAGCCTTTAAATTAGATATAAAATTGTTAAGATCATTTTTGCTATACATGATAACTGATAATTCAAAATTTCAAGGATAATAAAGTGATGACTGTTAATGTTAATTATCTAAAAAGTCCATTTCTGTGAACTTTCGTCACTACCCTTGATATTTATCTGTTAAGGAAAACGGTCTACTTTTATTGATCGTTAATATTTTTCGTAATGGCAAATTAATTTTAACAAATGACGTGATGTACAAAAATGTGATCTATGTCCTCATTATAATTAAAAGCAAAACGGAAAACAATTTCTTGTTGACATGTATGTGATAAGGGGGATGAAGCACGAAAATACTGGACTTACGAATCGGAGTCATCTCGCAGCAAAATCCGGGCCTTCTTATTCTCCGGTTGGTTACGAACGAGAAGCAGACGGCATCAGAGAATGTGTGACTATACCCATGGTGTCTTCCGCACAGCCTAAGGCAGGAGAAACAAAATTAATTGAATTGAAGTACATTGAGATTAGTCGATTTCAAAGCATACTATGCCTTTCTTACTATTTCAATTTAATATCGTCAACGAATACCTGTCGAAAGTATACTGGGACTGTCATCTCACCGACCAACTTACTAACGCATCAGGTATTTCTCTGTTGTGATTATATGAAGGTATAGTTCAAAGAGGCCAACTAGGGTGATGGCTCCCCACATGGTCAGACAAAGGAATTCGAGCGAAAATAATTCTATAAAGAGGTGAAGGATTCATGTGTTTCGCTCCCTCCCATGAGGGTGAGTTAGGGACACAGCAGCGTGTGACGGATTAGGGCCACAACCCCAGAGTTTAGGGTAAGTTTGGATACATATCTGTATATTACAGCGAAGTTTGGTTCTTCCTCTGATTTTATTGCGAATTGCTGACTCTTTGTGTTGTTTCTGCTGATAGTGAAACATGTTCTTTGTTCTTAAGGAAGAATTCGCCATGTTTGGAGGTTCGTGATTCCTAACCTCTTATTTCCGCCTTTCCAGTTTCTTTCATTTCAAATCTTTCAAATCACTCACTCATACATCAGTTTGTTATCCTTAGTTATAATTAGGTGGACAGCTATTGTACCGGGAGTTTCTCAGTCCCGTAGAAAGTGGTGATAGCGCCGTCAGTACACCTCACGCCGTGCACTGTAGGCATTATAAGCACTACTGATGGTTCTTAGCAGTGCCCCTTCGGCCTCTAACTGCAACCCCTTTCATTCCTTTTACTGCACACCCGTTCATATTCTCTTTGTTCCATCTGACTTTCCACCCTCTTCTAGCATCTGGCCTTTGCCCTAAATGTTGTTTTCCAATTGCAATGCCAAGATTGGCTCAGGAATATGAACTCTCAATATTTCCAGACATTGGTGAGACCATTGGCAAACTCAGTTAATACACTCTAGTTTCTCAGTTAGGATGTGCAATCATTTTCTGTTTTCAGAAGAGAGCATTCAGAGGACATGACGCTTATGTCAAAATTAGATTAAGGGAATTCTAAAGAAAAAAACATTAAAGTAATTTTTCTGATATTTTTTTACCCCAAATTATTGTATCGAATGTCATATGAGGATTTAAAGACGAAGTTTCTAGAATTACATAATTTTATTACTCTTGGCTATAAGTTTAGAATCATCTGGATTATGTATTTTGTTAAACTCAACGAGTATTTATTAGAGGAGATGCAGTGTTCCCATAACTGTGTTGTCTGGTGGTAAGCAACAAAAATTAATTCCTGCTCAGCAACTTCTGGCTTTTCCCTAATTTTAGCTAGAAATCACACAGGGTGTACTTATAACAACCAAATCTACTTGAGAGTTAAGATCCACATAAGATTGTTCGTGTTGAATGACTTCCTTGGCCACTACAATTACTGAAATTTTCCGTTAAGATCCTGGCATTTTCCTCTTAAAGCAAAAATCACCAAAACTGAAAATCTTATCCATTGTTAACGAAAGAAAGAAATTAAAAAAAAAAAATTGAATACTCTTGAATCCATCGCAAAATCTATAAGCTCTTTCCTAGCATACGAACTACCCCTCTACATACTTCTATGGCTCATTTTTAAATCCATTTGAGACAAACTTACAGTTGTTCAACAGTAGCCAGACACAACTGAAAATCTAATCAACCCTTTCTTGGCTGTAGGCCAACACTCTGCAGTCTGTCGTTGAAATTTATAACATTTTGATAACTTCTGTGAGAGAATAAACATCCATGCTAACAAAGAGACTTGTGAATTTAGAATATTCCTGTCTGTACAAGGATAAGCTCATTATTTAAGTTTATTGAAACTTTTTTGTATATCAGGATAGATACCAGTTCATGTAGTCCTTAGCTTTACTAAATGTAAAGTTTGCTAGGCTTGTTGATTGATTGAATGTGTCAGGTCTGATTGGCAAAAGTTATGTGCATTCTTTTTAAATGGCAAGAGCCAGGGGGACGAACTAACCTAATACCTTATTTTTACCCCATTTCAGGCTAAAACGCGAAAATAAGAAAGAATGAAGATGGGTGAGTCTTGATCTTGAAGAAATACAGACCTCCTCCTTTGAGGCGATGAAAGCTTATAAGAATCAGGAAAACAGAAGCACAAAGAAGATTTCCAATTATGGTGTTTGAGGGAACGAAGCTATCGCTGATTCCCTTGAAGTAAAATAAGGAGCTTGTTTGAAAGGCGTTATGAGGACCAAATTAGAAGAACAGCACTCTCCGTGAGCTTAAGTGAACACTAACCACGATTGGACCAGTAAAAAATGACAGAAAGCAATGTGGAAAAAAGGATGGTATCAAGAAATGAGGTAAGGTTGAGTAAACTCATTCCTACAAAGGAGGGAATTTTAGTAAAACTTTGCAAATACAAACCCAATTTTCCAAGCTTGGAAAAGTTAATCAAAATAGAGTTTTGGTAACGAGACGAGGGAAGAAATTGGTACATCTAAACTTTTGCCAATTTTAGATAAAGACGATTTAGCCATTTTAACCGAGAGTTTTTCAAGACGTATTTTAAGAAACCATAAGAACCAAAAGATTGATAGAACTGAGAAACAGTTGCAATGGAGAAAAGAGTAAGAATAGAGAAAGGATAATCATATCAACAAAAATGTTGGAAGTAGGGGAAGATACGGGATGAGCACTGAATCACAATCATTTCATGATAAGGAAAAGGGAAGTTGACAGACAATATCCCAGAGGAGCTCCATCAGTGATAAAGAAGAAATCATATTTTCACCATTAAAGCCACTTGCATGAAACAGTTCAGTAGGAAACTAGAAAATAATCGGAAAGAGCAAGTGTGAAGTTCTTTCAACAGCGCAGTATAGTAAAGGAGAATCTATGGTTGGAAAAATATCGAAAGTGAAGTTAAATGATTTTCAGAAATCCCATAGAAGGGAAGAGCTAACATCCGGTTGATAAGAAAGATGACATGTAGATATTTCCTTATGGATTTGTTGACAAATCTAATTTGGAAATCGAATCTATTTGCCAGGCTTTGGAAATATGAACCCCCTCACATCTTACTCAGAAGGAATATTTGAGGGACACAAGAATGGAGAGCATACTGCCAGGAAAATAAAATTACTGAGGAAAGAAGCTGCGTAAAGTGAAATTAAAATTGTCACATGAAAGGAGGGAGGTTCGATATGGAATTGTTAACTTTATAAACATAGCACCAAATATTTCTTTTAATGGATAAGATCAAGATATAATTTCATGACACAAAAAAGCGTCCTACAAAGGACAGCAATTCCTAACAAGTTAAAAGAACCATTTGCAACAGTAGAAGAGACATCAGGGATAACTTGACAGTGTTGAGGGAGGCCCCGTCGCCAATCAAAACAGTGGTCAAAACTATGATTACTACTATCCAATAGGCTTTGTATAAAAGGGATTATCATTCGTTCTCAAATAACCTTACCTAATGAGTTTGTTAAGGGGGGGTGAGTAGATAACCATGCGATCTTTGAAGCAAGTACTACTCCTTTGTACCCTGAAGTAAGAGCAGTTTACGTACATGCCTGCTACTGATGGACCCTGTAGGGAATGTGAAAGGTAATGCGTCAGGAGGTAAAATAGTAAAAGTTGGTTTCCAAAGTAGCTAAAGAGAAATTGGTTGTTGCAACAGTCTTGTTTTCATGATAAACAACTTCAGTAACACTAAAGTTCAATAATTTATATGATGAAGAGTTAGG
>NC_087200.1:104070595-104078095 GCF_015104395.2 Macrobrachium nipponense | reverse complement strand
TGTGTACAATACACTTAACGAGGGATTGTCATCTGATTATGACTCTGTGAAAGCGATAATCCTGAAAGCTTACGATCTCGTTCCGGAGGCATACAGACAAAAGTTTAGGAACTTTAAAAAGAGTCCGGATATGACTTTCGTGGAATTCGCCCGAAAGAAAGAACAGTTCATGGACGACTGGTTAAAGTCTAAGGAGGTTGACTCGTTTGAAAAGTTTAGGGAGTTGATTTTGACTGAAGAATTTAAGAGGTCTGTGTCAAGGGAGCTAAAGATTCATTTGGAGGAGTTAAAGATTGATTCTTTACAGGAGGTGGCAATTGCCTCTGATGAGTACTCCCTTGCACACAGGCAAGACCCGGTAAGGAAAGATATGTCTAAAAGGTTCTCTCCTCGTTATGGAAATAGTTGGCAGGGAAAACCATATCAGAAAAGGTCTACTGATTTTGATAAAAATGCAAGTGTGAACCGTAATGTAGATAGCAGTAAAAACGGTAGTGTAGTATCGCGTAGTTACGTGGAAAAGTAGAATGTCTGGTGGTGGTAGTGGACGCAGAGAATCTCACGAGTCTGGGTTAAGTTGTTATTGGTGTAATAGGAAGGGTCATATAAAAGCGAATTGCTTTGCTAGGAAAAATTACCTAGAAAGGAATACGGAACCCGTTAATGTTGTTTCTGCGGAGACATCTCCAAAGAAAGAGGTATCGAATGAGAGCAAGTGACTAAAATTTGCTAAATACATATCGAATGGGACTATTTTCATTGATGTTGACAAACGAATAGGACGTAGTGTTAAGATTCTTCGTGACACTGTTGCAGGTCAATCTTTCATTTTAAAAAAGTCTGTACCTAATGGCTTTGAATTTTCAAATAATGATTTTGTAATTCTGGGTGGATTTCCTAACACGATTGCTTCTTATCCTCTCGAAACAATGTATCTAGAAACTGAGTATTACGAGGGTACGGTAAAACTAGCACTTGTCGACAGTTTACCTATTCCTGGTATTGACATGTTATTTGCTAATGATTTGGTGTTACATGACGAGGCAAATTATTTCCCAATTTTGACTGTTACGGAGATAGAGGATGATGCGTATTGTTTTGATGTTTCGCTGTGGGAACCTACCTCTGTTATTACTCGTTCTCGTGCTCGAGAGATTGATCTCGATAATGTTAATTTAGACTTTGATGAAATGAATGGACAGGCGACTGACGCAGTGACGAGTAGTTGTAATAGTAGTAGAGATATTTTGTTTAATGATATTGACTGGGATGTCGAGGCTTTAAAAGAAGCCCAAGAAAATGAGTTTTCTAATTTTGATGATTTTGATGTTGATGATTTATCAAAACCTGTTTTTCTTAAACAAGAAGGTTTGGTGTATAGAGTCAGTAGGTCAATTAATGCGCCTGCTGACCAAGTTGAGGTTTTAAGGCAATTGGTAATTCCAGAACGATACCGTTCTAAGTTATTATTTTTAGCACATGAGAATAACCTTTCAGGGCATTTTGGGGTCAGGAAAACTTTTCAGAAACTCGCTGAACACTTTTTCTGGGCCTGGAATGCGTCGTGATGTAAAGCGACATGTATTATCTTGCAAGGTTTGTCAACTCGTGGGGAAGCCGAATCAGAAAATTCCAAAGGCTCCTTTAATTCTAATCAGTCAGTTGGGGGAACCTTTCAGGGAAGTGATTATTGATGTTGTTGGTCCTTTACCGCGGACGCGCGGGGGACATGAATATATTTTGACAATGGTTGATTGGATGTCACGTTTCCCTGAGGCGGTCCCGCTGCGGAGTATTAGAGGGGAGAAAATTGTCGAGGCGCTGGTTGGCTTCTTTACGAGGTTTGGTATTCCAAAGTGACTGTGGTACGAACTTTACAAGTAGGTACTTTAAGCGAAAAATGATTGAGTTAGGGATTGACCATCTTACTTCCTCCCCTTATCACCCTGAAAGTCAGGGCCAAGTGGAGAGATTCCACCAAACCCTGAAATCTGTCTTAAAAAAATTTTGTTTGGAGACAGGTTGTGAATGGGATACAGAAATCCCTTATGCTTTATTTGCAATCAGGTCAACGCCTAATGAGACTTTGGGTTTCTCTCCCTTTCAGCTTATATTTGGACATTGTGTTCGTGGTCCATTGGATGTTGTGAGAGAGCACTGGGAGGGAGAAACCCCTGAAATGAATGTTTTGGATTATGTATCTAATTTACAGGAGAAATTGCGTAGAGCTTGGACCTTTGCCCGGGAAAATTTAACAAAGGCTCAAGCTACTATGAAAACAAATTATGATGTTGGAACCCAAATGAGACATTTTGATCCAGGAGACAAGTCTTGGTATTGCTTCCCAGCCTGGAAATCCACTCAAGGGCAAAATTCTCAGGTCCGTGAAGGTAACTCAAGAAATTGAATGATGTTAATTACCTGATTGAGACTCCTGAAAGACGTTGAAAAACCCAAATTTGTCACATAAATATGTTAAAGCCTTTTGTCAGTAGAGAAGTAGAGGTAGACTTAGAACCAGTGTCACTGGTAGAGGTAGAAGTAGATCCTATGGTAGACATTAAATTATCTGTGGGACCTGAGGGTCTGTCTAATAATTCGAGTATTCTCAATAATCTTGATGTTAAATTTCAGCACCTGGATAAGGACAAAGTAACTTCTTTAACAATGTTAATTAACGATTATAAAGATTTATTTCAGGATTCACCAGGACGCACTAATATTTTAGAACACGATGTTGATGTAGGGGAGGCACGACCTACTAAACAAAGTCCGTATAGGTTAAACCCCATCAAAAGGGACATCGTTAAAGACGAAGTGAAGTATATGCTGGACCACGATCTCGTGGAGCCCAGTTGTAGCCCCTGGAGCTCTCCGGTAGTCTTGGTTAAAAAGGAGGGTGGCGAGCATAGACTCTGCTTTGATTATCGCAAGGTTAACTCTATTACGAAGACAGACTCCTTCCCTTTGCCTCGGGTGGAAGATTGTATTGACCGTGTGGGATCTGCTAAATATATTAGCAAATTTGATTTGTTGAAAGGCTACTGGCAGGTCGGTCTTTCACCCAGGGCAAGGGAAATTTCTGCTTTTGTGACAGGTGACGGGCTGTATGAATGCAAGGTTATGCCATTCGGTATGGAAAATGCAGCCACCACCTTTCAAAGACTCATGAATTTCATTACTTGTGATTTAGAAGGATGTGTAGTATATATTGATGACTTAATCATTTATAGCGACGATTGGGAGACACATCTAAAGAGAATTAGAGCTCTATTTGAGGTTCTAAGAAAGGCTGGTTTGGTAGTTAACTTAAGGAAGAGTGATTTTGCTCAGGCCAAGGTAGTTTATCTTGGGCACGAGATAGGCCTGGGTAAAGTCGCTCCTAAGAAAGAGAATGTGGAGGCTATTTCAAACTTTCCTGCACCTCAAAATAGGAGAGGTGTAAGACGTTTTCTGGGCATGGTAGGTTACTACCGCAAGTTTGTGAAAAACTTTTCCGATATTGCTCATCCATTAACTAATCTTTTGAAGAAAGATGTAAAATTTATTTGGGATGACCAGTGTCAGGAATCGTTTGAAAATTGAAAGCTACTTTAATAACTTTTCCATTATTACGTTCCCCGGACTTTTCTCTCCCTTTTTGTTTAGCGACAGATGCCAGTGATGTAGGTTTAGGTGCTGTTCTTCTTCAAAGACTTCCCGATGGAACGACTCATCCTGTGGCGTACTTCTCTAAGAAGTTGTTACCAGCAGAGAGGAGGTATTCGACCGTGGAGAAGGAAGCGTTGTGTTTAGTAAAAGCCCTCCTCCACTTTGAAGTATACCTGTTGTCCTCTCCGGCTCAAGTAATTGTGTTAACGGATCATAATCCGCTTATTTTCATAAATAAATTCAAGAACAAGAATCAGCGCATCTTACGTTGGAGTCTTATCCTGCAGGAGTATAACCTTAATATCCAACACATCTCTGGCAAAAGTAATGTTGTCCCCGATACTTTATCAAAAGCCTTCTAGAAGGTTAATTTGTTTAGAAGTAGTTAACGTATTAAGGATGCCTCAATATTAACGATTTTTCTTGTTTTTCAGGTCCAATATTTACATTGCTTTTACTTTTTTTTCCCTCTCTTTTGTTAGAGTAGTGAACTTTATATAAAGTTTTTATTATTTTAATTCAAATAGATTTTGTTAACGTTTGTTTTTGAAAATTAAGTTAATTCTTTCATTAAAAAAAAAAAAAAAAAAAAAAAATTTTTTCCTTTTGGTGGGGAGCTGTAATAATATGCTTAATTTTCATTCGTGGCCTGTAAAGTCAATTTCGTTCAGTTACTTTCAATTTAAATTTTTTATTGCTACAAAAAAAAAAAAAAAAAGACTGGTTAAGGTTTTTCTCGCTCCCACCGAAGGTTGGTATTATTTAAGTGGTACCTCGCCCATGAGAGTTGTTTTTTTTCTCTTTTCATGTATTTATTCGGCCGGATGCTTGTTTGGTGATTTGCGGGTCGTTGCCTCACTTTTTGGTGGGTGGGGACCCGTTGGCTAGGATGAAAAGGAGTATGCATTCGGCTCCTTATCTTGGAGGTTTCCCTGACCTGATCCCTGCAGGACGTTTTTAAAAATTTGGAGATTCTCTTGGCCTTGCTACGTTTGAGGACCCCCTTTTTCACCTGTATTACGGAGGGCGTTGACGGTGTTCCGCCTCCTAATTACTAAAGTCGCTGTGGAAGCTGCAGCCTTGTTTGAGAAACGTCTCCCTGTGCTGCTGTTCGTGGGCGCCTTTTTCCTGTGTGCTGCAGAGGATACTAAATCTACGTATCTGCATCTCTGGACCTGCCTGCTACCCTTGGGAAAGCATTTTGTCTTGTCCCTTGTCCTGCTTCCGTCCTGAAACCTCTGGTGTCGTGAAAAGGCCTGAATCTGTTCAGCTAGCTGGTAAGGATATAAACTGAATATCTTTTTTTATTGGCGTTACTGACGCGGGTCAGTGTATCCTTCGGCTGCAGACCACCGCCCCTTCGTGATTCCGGAGCAGTTGATTGACAGCCGTGTGTGCGTTGCGTAGTGGTGTCATCGCCCATATAGTGTCTGCTTGTAACCACCTATGATGTTAGATCGAGTGATCCTTAAGTTATTTGTAATTATGTATGTAAATAATTTTGAGTAATTGTATGATCTAGGGTTAAGGTTCCTTCCCTCTTTCATTATCTTTTCTCCTAAAAGAATATTTCAGGGCTTTCTAGAAATAGGCTGTTTTCCTTCCTCCTCCTAATTACTGTCTCTTGTTCTATCGTGTGAATGAGGATATTTTTAGGTAAAATATTTTGTAAACCCTAATCAGTTTTTTTTTATGTGGGTTTAATTTAAGATTTATTTGTAATAAATATTAAAGTTTTGATCTATATTTTCGTTATCCTCTTTGAATGCTATTTGGTGTTTTTCACTGTCTGGAGATCTTGCCCCTTGGCTTTAAATTCTAACCTTTGTGGCACTGATCGTTAAGAGAAAAGAGCCTGTTTTTTGCCACTTATACTTTTTGTGAGTAATGTTCATAACAATAATATATATTATATATATATGATAGTATATATATAATATATATTATATATATATATATATATATATTATAGATATATATGATATAATATTTATATATATATATATATTAATATCATACTATAATATATATATATATATATATATATATGTCTTTTTTAATATTATATTATTTATATATATATATATATAGTTTAATATATATATATATATATATAGTCTTCTATATATTATATTAGTATATAGATATATTATATATATATATTCTATGTATATGTTATAACTTATAATATTTATATATATCTATATATATTCTATATATATATATATATAGATATATATACTACATAATATATTATTTATATATATATATTATCTATATATCTATATATTATATATCATATATATATAATATATTATATATATATATATATATATATATATATATATATATATATATATATCTATATATATATATATATATATATATATATATATATATATATATATATATATATATATATATATATATATATATATATATATATATATATATATATATATAATATATATATATATATATATATATATACTATATATATATATATATATATATATATTATATATATATATATATATATATATATATATATATATATATATATATATATACTATATATATATTATATATATATATATATATCTATATATATATATATATATACATATATATATATATATTATATATTTATATATATATATATATATATAATATACTATATATATATATCTAATATATATATATATATATATATACTATATATATATATATATGTATATATATATATATATATATATATATATATATATATATATATATATATATACATGTATATATATATATATCTATATATATATATATATATAATATATATATATATCTATATATATATATATATATATATATCATATACTATATAATATATATATATATATATATATATTCGTAGAATAAAGGGATACCACGAGGAAAAAATTTTGACATGATTAAAGGTGTTTTTTAAGAAGCTGCCAACGTTAAGCATGAAAGTAACCTCCCTGCACGCTATAAGAAAATTTTGACCGATCTTAAAAAGGACAATACTTTCCAAATTTCAAAAGCTGATAAGTCAAATAGTATAGTAATATTAGATAAAGCTGACTACATATCACGTATGCTAGCCCAACTGGATGATGATGTGACCTATAAAAAACTAACAAAAAATCCACTTGACCAAGTCATAAAAAACTTCCATAGCACAGTGAAAAATATCCTTAAAGATAAAACAGAACAACTAGGCAAATTGTCAGTCAAATCTCCTTCGCTACCTTACCTGTACGGATTAGTCAAAAGGCACAAAGAAACTTTCGAAATATATCACTAAGATCTTGTCCCCGTTACTTGGAACCATCTCCGGTTCTCATATATATAATTCTCTAGATTTAGTTGATAAATTAAACAAAATTACTCTTTGCCCCACTGATAGGTTCGTTAGTTTTGATGTATGTTCTCTTTTTTTACTAAAGTCCCAATAGACTATTTTAGAATATCTTAGTAATGAACTAACTCAGCATGAATTACCTCTACCTATAAGTCACATTATTTCACTCACTAGGTCGTGCATTTGTGATTGTAAGTTTATATTGAAAGGTGAATTTTATCAACAAATATTTGGCAGGGCAATGGGCAACCCTTTATCACCTCTACTCTCAAACTTGTACATGGAATTCTTTGAAAAACGCTACTTACCTAATATCATTTATATTCCTGTAAAGTGGTATAGATATGTTGATGATATTTTAGTTGTTCTGCCTGTCGGTATTGATGTAAATTATTTACTCTCTAAATTAAATAACCAGGTACCATCGATTAAGTTTACTCTAGAATTAGAAAAAGACAATTGCCTCCCTT
>NC_087200.1:104045595-104063095 GCF_015104395.2 Macrobrachium nipponense | reverse complement strand
GTCCAAATGTCTCTCTCTTGTATCATATGTCTTCCGTAATATGTATGCTGACTGTGAGTTCCAAATTCTGCAAGCCTATATTCTTTCATACTCGTTGCTTATTTTGTTGACATCAGTAGAATGATCTTCTGTATCTGGACTTCAAACAAGCTTAGTTTATTTCTTTTTGCCAGAAAAGTCCAAGTTTTTACAACACACGTCAAATTTAACATAATATTTCATAGTTTTCAGATGCTTAAAAACTTTTAGGAATGATATATTATCAAAGGAGCAACGAATTTTGGTGGAAAATCAATCACTCACATATTCGGCTCGAATACAGAATGAATTCGCTTTTATCAGGTTTTCTGGACATTTCCAAGAAAGTTACTCAGCCTCAGGGGACTGTAGTAGAAAAGGAAATTAATCGAAAGTATATCACAGAGCTCGATATCTCTCAATTAGACTCTAAAACTTGGAAATATCTTAGTGATATCAGCTGATGAATACCTGCATCTGCAGAAGAGCGACGAAAACGAACACCCAGGTGAAGGACAGACGACCTAGCGATGGTGAAAACATCGGTAAGGCTGACGAAGAACTCTTCCAGAGCTTCATGGTGGTCGGGAATGCCTAACCGAGGACAGGTGAGGGGAGGGAAGACACGACTAGCTGGACTGACCTCTTCCCCGTGACTGGACGAATGGTGTTTGGAAGAGCAAGCTTTTTATCCCTCTTCCTGACGTTCCCTCCCCATACCTATCCCCTCGCTATCCCAAGCGTTGCTCGAACTCTTTCACAGGTCTGAAATAAGGAATAAAACGCACCTGTGCTGATGCCTGAGTGGAAGGTTAGGTCATAAAACCTGTTATTATTTGCTCATTTTGGACTGGAGGCGTCTCGTGGATTGCTTAAAGACCCAATTAGTGAATTTTCTTCATCAAGCAGCATATTAGCCTTTGCTAATTTCTTAAGATTATTCAAATAACACGAGTAAGTGAATTTAAATTTGTCGGTATTTTTTCCTACGTGATCGACTTTGGGTCTTTATGGTTTACTTTTATTTATTTTTATTTTAAAGGTTTAATTTTTTATAATGCTATCGAGTCGCTCCTTAGTCACTCTCCAACTGATGTTCATGGTGCTGTTGACCTGAATAACGAGGGAAAAATCTCTTAATTTTAGGACGAATATGTAACCACCGCCACCCCCAAATTTTTCCCTTTGAATTAAAGTTTCTGCAATTATCACGATGTAATGCCGACGGTGAAGCTAGTAATCATATTACGGTTATTGGTATTTGTTCTTGTTTTGATATCAATATTAAGCATCAAAAACTAAAAAATTCGAGATATATAATTTTAATCCCAAAAAATCAGAATTGTATCATTGACACACTTTTTTCAGACTTAAGGTTTAATATATCTGGGGAGCCCATCGGCGCCTTTCCTTCGTGAAAGCTGAAAGATATTTTTTCACTGTACTTAATTACAATGGTGGGACGAGCGTCACCAGACCAGTCTCCACCCCAAATTTGTTTTTTTTTGTTTGCTTGTTGCTGAAACTTTTTTTAATTTGAATGCCAAATTAACATGTTCAACACAACCTCAACATTTTCATATTGCCCGACTTTTGCTCTTTCTTAAAATGTCTGAAAAAAGGATTTTCAAGGCAGTCACAAGTTTTTAGAAAGATGAACAGATTTACCAAAGCAGGGAGCATTGAGAGGCATAAGGAAGGGGCTAATTTTTTTCACCGTTCCTTCATCAGGTATCAGGGTGTCTCTTATGTTTTAAAAAAACAAGGTTGGAGGTTGACGTGAACTTGCTAAGAAGACTACTTCTTTACAACTCCCCATCAGGTTGACAATTCACTCAGAATCGGGTGGAAATGCCAACAATCGAGTCAACTTAAATGAACAATCTGATAACTACTCTTTACATCCATGTATGATAAGATTCAATTCTAAAATTATAAATTCTGTGAGTAAATCACTTTCAGCTATTTCTTATTTGATTTTAAGATTTACTCATCGCAGGAGGACTGTGCTTCTGTCAGTTAAATTCTAATATTTCTCCATTTATTACTCTTAAGCAGCATAATAGCAAATTCAAAATAAAAAGTATTCTAAGAAATTATATTTCAGGAACTTATTAACACATGTGAAAGAATGATAGGATTAAAAATTCCTCATAGTAGCACGAGTCTTCAAATGGAGAAACAAATCCACAGTTATGTAAATGTACATATATTTAAGTTTAAAACAGAAAGGATAGCTTTCGGGAATCTGTACGGTTCCCCTTATCAATCTGACACGTTGAAATAACTTTACAGCGAAGTAAACAAAGCAGGAGTCAAAAATTAAGTGACTTGTTATTAAAACAATGGAACCGGTCGTCCAGTATAAATCAGGCAATGCCGTCGTTTTTCTGATGAAAGCCCCGCCAGTCGTCTGGAACGTCGAATTGGTCCTTGCCCGTGCGGTCGTTTCTGATGGGTCCTCTTCAACAGTGCGGAACAGTTCATGATGGTCCTCGCTACAGCATCGGTTCTGCCCCGGCCAGCCGACCCCGTTACCGGAGGTGAAGCCCGGGTTACCTGACGAGAGTCAGGCACCGCAGCATCAGATGTGGCTAAAGAGACAACACTCTCATAATGTTCTTTATTCTTAAAACCTTTAATATATTTCTTGGAAATAAGGTTGTTGGTGAATTTATCTTCCTGTGTGAAAGATTTATTGCCTTCCATAGAAAAACCACTGTCTATCACCGCACCCTCCACTAGCCTTCTTATACCAACTTCTTTACTTCTGAAAATTACTTTAGAATCTTCCAATTTATGCGGTGATCGAGCTTAAGACTGTGACTAACTAATACATTGTTTTTCCGCATGTAACTGGTAAGCTCTTTTGTGTTCCCCCCCGATTCTAGTGGGCAGCCCATCTACTCACTTTCACCGAAATATTTAGAGTCACATTCTGAACAGAATTTCGTAAACACCAACTTGTTTGTGATTCGTTGTGCTATTATTATGTATAAGAAGTCTCTTAATAGTGTTATTATAATTAAAAACTATATTTATTTTATCATTGTGATTTTTGTTAACAGTTTTCCTTATTCTGTTTAGGTGAGGATTAAAAGGGAGTGCAAGACAATTCGTAAACTTCTTTTTGTCATTTACTTTAGATGAATCTCTGTAGAATATTCTTCTGGCTTTTTTAAAGGCATTATTAATAAAATAGGAAGGGTAACAAAGTTTTTTGAAAACATCTTCAATGTGTTTAAGTTCTCTGTCAATGAAGGCGGGGTCGCATACTTTCAGGGCTCTCAAAACAAAATTGACTAAGATGTTGGAACATTTTAAGAACGTCTCAAGAAACTGGGAAACATTCAGGTAAAATGATTAGTCTAGAGTGACAAGCGCTTTTCACAAATGTGCCTTTGGAATAATGTACTTAATAAGCTCAAGGAACAATCGGATTTAGGTAACATTAATTTTGCTATACCCACTAAACAGTTCTTAGATCTGGTTCGACTTTGTGTGTCCTCCACAGTCTTTTCATTTAACAATCAGGGATTTAGACAAAAGTTTGGTGTTTCAATGGGGTCTCCTTTGTCTCCTATTCTTGCCAATTTATGCATGGAATTTGTTGAAGTTGAAATTTTACAGAACTGTGAACCTTCACTAAGACCCATTTTTTGGGTGAGATACGTAGATGATATTTTCATTATTTTTAAAGGTAACCCTTCAAATTTTGACGATTTCCTTCGGTACATTAATGGAATCTTGCCCTCTATCAAGTTCACAGAGACACGAAACAGATAATAAGTTGCCGTTTTTAGACATATTGATCTTCCATGACCCAGTAACTTTCACTTTTAAATTTACAGTTTATCGTAAAGAAACCAATGCAGAAACATACATTCATTTTTTCTCCTGGCACAATAGTGAAGTCAAAACCAACATCTTAGTCAATTTTGTTTTGAGAGCCCTGAAAGTATGCGACCCCGCCTTCATTGACAGAGAACTTAAACACATTGAAGATGTTTTCAAAAAACTTTGTTACCCTTCCTATTTTATTAATAATGCCTTTAAAAAAGCCAGCAAGAATATTCTACAGAGATTCATCTAAAGTAAATGACAAAAAGAAGTTTACGAATTGTCTTGCACTCCCTTTTAATCCTCACCTAAACAGAATAGGAAAACTTTTAACAAAAATCACAATGATAAAATAAATATAGTTTTTTAAATTATAATACACTATTAAGAGACTTCTTATACATAATAATAGCACAAACGAATCACAAACAAGTTGGTGTTTACGAAATTCCCTGTTCAGAATGTGACTCTAAATATTTCGGTGAAAGTGGTAGAGGGCTGCCCACTAGAATCGGGGAACACAAAAGAGCTTACCAGTTACCATGCGGAAAACAATGTATTAGTTAGTCACAGTCTTAAGCTCGATCACCGCATAATTGGGAAGATTCTAAAGTAATTTTCAGAAGTAAAGAAGTTGGTATAAGAAGGCTAGTGGAGGGTGCGGCGATAGACAGTGGTTTTCTATGGAAGGCAATAAATCTTTCACACACGGAAGATAAATTCACAACAACCATTATTTCCAAGAATATATTAAAGGTTTTAAGAATAAAAGAACATTATGAGAGTGTTGTCTCTTTAGCCACATCTGATGCTGCGGTTGCCTCTCTTTCTCCCGTTCAGGTAACTCGGCTACCTCCAGTAACCGATGCTGCCGGCGCCTATGCTGTTGAAGAGGACCATCAGAACGACCGCACTGGGCAAGGACCAATTCGACTTCCAGAGTTCCAGAGACTGGCGGGGCTTTCATCAGAAAACGACGGCATTGCCTGATTTATACTGGACGACCGTTCCATTGTTTTAATAACAAGTCACTTAATTTTTGACTCCTGCTTTGTTTACTTCGCTGTAAAGTTATTTCAACGTGTGTCATTGATATTAAGGGGAACCGTACAGATTCCCGAAAGCTATCCTTTCTGTTTTAAACTTAAATATATGTACATTTACATAACTGTGGATTTGTTTCTCCAATGATAGGATTAGTACAGCAGTAAATCCTAAGGTTAATCATACAGTTAATATTGATAATTGTTAGCTTTGAGAATCAAACTCAAGCTGTTAATGGGCCTTTGTGAGGCAGTATGATGAAGTACTGGAACAAGGGCAGGCCTTGCAAGCTAGGACAACTAGTAGTCCACAGTTTCTTGGGTTCATTGGCCAGTTGAGATGTGGCAAAATCCTTGCTCAATTTATCTACTGAGGACTTCAATGAAGAGGAGGAGCTTGTCAGGAGCATGAGCAGCTTGCAGGTGGGGATGATTGACTTAGGCACGGGTTGCAAGGCCGCGCTTGGTTTGAGGTTTCCACTGTGATCATGAGAACCTCGAGGACACCCAAGTAAAACTGGAGTTGACCATCGGAACGGCACTGGTAGCAGTGCCAAACCGAAAGGTGAGAGGCAATCCATGCTGACATCTCCTTGAAGGAGATTTGAGGCATGCTCTGGCACTGGCACTTATGCATGTTGAGGCACTGGAATCAGATTTGGAATGGGCTCAACGTCCATGACGGATGGAGTAAGGCCTGACATGGATTTGGATTCAAGTTAGGGATCTCTGGAAAGGAGATCGAATGTGCATATTAAGGAAGCCTCGTTCGGGATGGATGGAGCTGGCAGTGGTTTAAGGGAGGAGGCCCGGTCCATAAAGAGTTTTGGTCTTGTTGAAATGCTTCGAAGGGTTAGGACCCTTTGTTCGTCGAATTTTATAAGGGACTTGAAATCTTGTACTAGGAGGAGGTATAGCCTCCAGAAAGATATAATGCTACTGCAGGTGCGCAGAGCTTACTGCAGAGGGGCCTAGTGACCCTCAATTTGACTGTGGGAGCATCATTTTATAATGATTGATGCCCTCAACCAATTATGGCCCCATGGGGGAACTTGTCTTCTTGTATTTGTGTGCCAGTGTCATCAATGCAGAAACATGGCATGGGGAATAGCTACCTCCAAGGGGGTGCCACAGCACACACACACACACACACACATATATATATATATATATATATAATATATATATATATATATATATATATATATATATATGTGTGTGTGTGTGTGTGTGTGTGTGTGTGTCCCCCTGCTGGAGGGCCTAATGAGGGCTGATTCAGGACTGTTAAGGTAGCAGGTTTGGCTGATTGCTAGGGCATTTTGCCATTGGGTGGAATCCCATAGAGGCTTTACAAGTATTGCAATAATTGCTGCTGTTGGTTGCCTTTGGCACTGTTCTGCTAAAGGGAGCAGGCTTGTTGTTGCTTACCCAAAGGGCCTGACTTGGTTCTGTTGGAATGTTGTCCCATTTAGTGTCTTAGAGGAATTTTCTGGCTGATTCTCAGCCTTTAGGCAGCACTTTCCATGAGATACCCTATCTTGTTACAATGGCCACAGCACAAACCAACTTATAGAGGAGCTGTGTACATATTAGCAACATTAAATCGTTCTTATTCATGCAGATAGGTTAATATTTTAGCCCTTAGACTCATGTGAACTGCCTTCACTAAAAATCTATGCTTTTTAACATATGTCTGTAGATATTATTTTTATAAAGTTTATACGTTTCCATAGATGAGTTCATATTCTAACAAGCTTTACTTCCACGAAACAAATATTTAACGAAAATGCTATTTACCACCTTTCCATTTTTACGTTCTACTGGTAGTTTTCCAGTTGTTTTTCAGCTTCACCAGTATAAAAATTGTCACATGACTTCCAAGGGATTTGATACATGCATCCATTGGTTTTTTTTTTTTTTTTTTTCATTATTTTTGTCCTTAAATTTTGCGTTACTTTGAATGTTAATAAGAAGATTTGGAATATCTTCAAAACTGTTACTGTGGAAGTACGGTTAGGATTTTATGTTTTCTGTTTCTCTTCTGTTATTATCATTAAAAACAGTGTTTTCTGCTGCGTTTGCTGCATTGTCCAGCACAGAATTTAAATATATTTAAATTTTCATGCCTGTATTTCCAATTACACTCATTTCATCATCATATCTTTAGCTCTTCATATGTATTACTATTAAAAATGATGGTTGAAATACTGATTGCTCTATATATATAGACTATAGAGTACTCAATATCCAGAACCTAGGTATTACTAAGCTGAATTTTGTGTGTATTAGAATACAAGTTTTTCAAGCGCTGTACACTAAACTAGTTTCACTAAATCTTCGAATATTCTTATCTGTGCAAAGACGAGACCTTTCTTTAAGAGTATTGAAGCCCCTGCTTTTTATATACTAGATTTGTTGAAAGATTGAATGCGTTAAGTTTGGTAAATATCGGAAAATTATGTATAATTTTTGATACTGCATTGGTCATTGTGACGAGCGGCAAAATGGCTTTTTCTTAAAACCCAGACGAGATTAAAACAAGTAGAAAATATACCGAGGCAATCGAGGATAATCAAGGCCACCGAAAATAGGTCTGTCTCTTGGTGGTCTCGATAATACTGTATGAGCTGTGGCCCATGAAAGTTTAATCACTACCCGGTGTTGGCCTATCCTATTCGTTCTCAGAAAAACGATTATGGTTAACTTTAACCTTTAATATAAAGAATTAAAAAAAAAAAAAAAAAAAAAAAAAAGCTACTGAGGCTAGGGGACCTGTACTTTGGTATGTTTGAGGATTGGTGAGTGGATGATCAACATACCAATTTGCAGCCTTCTAGCCTCAGTCAGTTTTTTTAAAGATCTGAGGGGGAGGGCGGACGGGCAGACAAGCCGGCACAATAGTTTTTTTTGTACAGAAAAGTAACTAAAAAGGAGAAGAACGAAGATGGGTGAGCTGTATTTTGGGAAACCGAAGACCTCCCTGTACTAGCCGCTAACTAGTAAAGTCTTGGTAACGTTCTGGTTTGGTATAATCGAGGCTAGAGTTCACTTTCCCGTCCAGTGGGAACGAACAGTGAGGCTGTCTACTGGTGGTTACCATCACGAGTGGACGTCGTGGTGAGGGCTTGGGGTCACCCGTCTGACGTCCTCCCGAAAGGCTATTTGATAGCCTGGGGGAGGACTTGAAATTATATCTTCATTATACTAATTTATTTAACCTGACCACTGAGCTGATTAACATTTCTCCTCGGGCTGGCCCGAGGGATTAGATTTTTATTGACTTGGCTATGAACCAATTGGTTACATAGAAACGGGATCCGAACCACATTATGTCGTGAAATGAATTTCTGAACACCAGAAATAAATTGTTCTAGTTCCCCCGTTTGTGGCAGGCGGGAGCGAACTCGAGCTACCAGATTGGTAGGTGACTATGCAACCCACTCGTCCAATGAGGGACAGCGAGCAGATAGAAAATCTAATGCATACCGATGACAGGAAAGGAGCGATCAATAATTTTGGCTTAGTAAATTTAGTAGTAGTATGTTTGGAGGGTGTCGTGAAGAATTAATATGAAGAGGAGGTCTCGCTGAAGCTTACCTGTACAGAAACCAACAGTGTGATTAAAAAGTAAGAGAGAAAATGTCATTGCAGAGAGGAGGACTATCGAGAAATGAGGTAATATTGCATTACTTCCGTCCTATCAAGGGAGAAAGTTACATAAAGATTTTCGAGATAAAACCAATGCTCCAGGACATGGACAAATCTCTTTCAATAAAACCCTGATAAATAGGAAGAAGAAAAGGATTAAACGCATCTAAATGATATATTCAGTTTATCGAGAAAGTAGATGTCGCCATTTGAAAACAATGAGATCACTATAGAGATGCTTGGGGAAACGCTACGAACCAAAATATTTATGGAGTGGAGAGGATAAATGTAAGAAAAATTGTAACAAAACAAGAGAACACATAAGAGACAGAAAAATACGATCAACAAGAAGTATAGGAAATGGAGGAAGTGGCAGTATGATTGTGATTCATCATTATTTCATGACTGGAAAGGTCACGAATAGAAATTGGGAAAAGAGACATCGAGAAAATATAGACCTAAAGAACACAACCAGTGATAGGGAAGGAGTCACATCTCATATAGCGAAGAACAACTTACTTTGGTAAAATTCTCTGGCATGTTAGGTGGCACTGGCAGCCTGCCTGGGAAAAACCTAAAAACCTCGGGTACAGGAGTACTAACATTCCAGCTTCTTGTATGACCTGTGTGAATCAGTTGGTAACTCCGTGGCCGCCTTGGAACTCAAACCACAGATGCCATGTTTACCACAGGGTCGGGAAGATGGGTAAAATTTGGTGAGGTACGCGGCAGCCTGTCCAGGAAAAACATCACACCGCCTGAGTACTTAGTTTTCGACTTATTTCATGACGTGTATGGGCTAATTGATAATGTCCTGGCATCTTATTTGAACGACTAGGGTTCGGTCCCCACGTTATTCAGAAATTTATTTCTGTGAAATATGTGTTCAAGTGTTCTTTAGCTTCACCATATTCACACTGGAGGGGTAACTCGAATGAAATACTACCGTTTGACTCACTGCTCGGTTGGAAAGTTGGGGGAAATTTGCTGGTATGTTAGGCAGCAGCTTTCTCTTTTTTTGTGAAAAAAAAAACCTCTGGTGCAAAGATTACTTATGTTCAAACTTCTTTTCCATGACCCATGTGGGTCAATTGGCAATAATTTGGCCTCTCGTTTCGAATTATATATATATATATTATATATATATATATATATATATATATATATATATATATATATATATATATATATATATATATATATATAGATATATATATGATATATATATATATATCTATATATATATATATATATTATATATATATATATATACACATATATATAATATATATATATATATATATATATATATATATATATATATATATATATATATATATAGCTTGATGATGAATAATAGTGCCAAGACTAGGAAGAACATTCTTTAATATTACGAGCTTTCGAGGTTTAAAACCTCATCTTCAGGCTGAAAAAATGACAAGGATGAGAAATCACTAAAAATTACATTAAAATTAATTGTCTGATTAAAAAGCTTCAGTAAAACATAAAATAAAAAAACGAACATCACATACAAACTAAAAATTAAAAATTACGAAAAAACTAAAACAAAGCGCAAATCATACAAAAACAGAGATAAAAATAAAAATAATATGAAAGGTAAACAAACTACACTCAAAAATAAATAGCTAACGACCCACTTTGTGACCTACTATGAAAAACTATATGATAGCTAGTTGAATACCGGACGAGTTGTTGTTCAATTCCGGTTTCATTTTCTTAATAAACAGCGACTCTGAAATTAAAAGGTCCAGTCTATTTGAGCAAAAAGACAGTACTCTAAAATCTAGGTGAGTGAAAGGATGGTCCTGTCCTGTGCTAAACTGTGATCCCTTATGGCAGAAAATGGTGGTTTAGAAAGAGGAAACCTAGTTCTAACGGAAAGGAAAGACCTCCTCTGTGTTCCAAAATTCTGTGTCTAAGCCAGCGGAAACTGGTATCCCACGTATCGCAGACCACACTGCGAACAGTGTGGTCTGCGATACGTGGGATCCAGTTCCCGCTGGCTTAGACACAGAATTTTAATTTTTGGAACAGCAGAGGTCTTTCCGTTAGAACTAGGTTTCCTCTTTCTAAACCACCATTTTCTGCCATAAGGGATCACAGTTTAGCACAGGACCATCCTTTTCACTCACCTAGATTTTAGAGTACTGTCTTTTTGCTCAATAGACTGGACCTTTTAATTTCAGAGTCGCTGTTTATTAAGAAAATGAAACCGGAATTGAACAACAACTCGTTCCGGTATTCCAAACTAGCTATCATATAGTTTTCATAGTAGGTACAACAAAAGTGGGTCGTTAGCTATTTTATTTTTTTGAGTGTAGTTTGTTTACCTTTCATATTATTTTTATTTTTATCTCTGTTTTTGTATGATTGCGCTTTGTTTTAGTTTTTTCGTAATTTTTTAATTTTTAGTTTGTATGTGATGTTCGTTTTATTTTATGTTTTTACTGAGCTTTTAATCAGACAATTAATTTTAATGTAATTTTTAGTGATTTTCTCATCCTTGTCATTTTTTCAGCCTGAAGATGAGGTTGTAAACCTCGAAGCTCGTAATATTAAAGAATGTTCTTCCTAGTCTTGGCACTATTATTCATCATCAAGCTAAGATTTCACCAGTAGCCGCCCAATCCTTACTGAGACTATATATATATATATATATATATATATATATATACATATACATATATATATATATATATATATATATGTATATATATATATATATATATATATATATATATATATATATATATATATATATATATATATACACACATACACACGCACAAACACACACACACACACACACATATATATATATATATATATATATATATATATATATATATATATATATATATATATATATATATATATATATATATGTATATATATATATATATATATATATATATATATATATATATATATATATATATATATATATATATATATATATATATATGTATGTATGTATATATATTATATATATATATATATATATATATATATATATATATATATATATATGTGTGTGTGTGTGTCTTTATATATATATATATATATTATATATTGCTACGTTTATAACGCCTCGCCTTCCAGCAGGTTTTTATTAATATTAGTTATAAAAGAAGCAGCCATGCCTTCTCCTAAAGCAACTGATGTTGGGAGAGAGCATGTCGTAGGAAGCCTAGGGAGGTATTTCCGGTCTGACGAAAGCTTAGGGTAAGAGAGGCAAGTGTTGTGATCACTTTTCAGGCAGTGCCCGAGGCGGTATTTGGAAGCCCCGTGATTCCAAGACAACAGTATCTTCTCAGTCGACTGCAGTTCGTGACCTCGGATGGATGTCAGGCCAGTCAGCCTCCCACACTTAAGCCTAACAGTGTTATTGGCGCGCCCAAATCTGAGACCAAGCCGGACACAGCACTTTTCCACAAAGGGTCCACACTGAACATTGCCTCCAGGTACTTCTAAAAGTGTAAACTCCAAACCAGCACACCTTTTACTACCATACGGACTCTTGCTAATTTCATTTTCAAGTCTCATTTTTATCCCTCCCTACAACAAAAAGCCCTTTGTCCTCATCGGGCCACGTGCTCCCCCTTGTGACTTGTTAAAGACTAAGCCTTCAGTGCATACCTTAGTGAAACAGAGTTCCTTTGCCCCAGTGTTAGAGAACTAATTATCCTTAACAAAGCAAGAAGTCATTTTTTCTTTTTTATATTGTGTAATCTGGGATCCTTTCCAGATTCCCATGAGTCCACGTGCGAAGTCTGTCTGCCCGCAAGTGTTGCATTCCCGCAAGATTATGAAACCAGCTTTTATAACTTCCATTTTGAGCCATCTATTATCCATTTGTGAGAGATTATAAGGTCCTGTGGGGACCAATCGCATTTACTTTTCTCCAGGCCAGTACGAGCCTTTTGTAAATAAATAGCTGTAAAGTATTTAGCTGAGTTTTCTGGCGACCTGTTCCTCTAGAGTAAATATTCAAACTATAAATCAGTTTTACGGTAAGTTCAAGTAATTTCACCTTGTTCCCTCCTCCCTTAACGTTTCCTGTTTACGTATCGGGGCTCTCTCAAGGCCAGGCTCCATACTTACGTAAAAGTGTCGACCTCGCCGAGGATTCGAACCTAGCTTGCTTAAAAAAGCTTGTAAATCGCGTTATCCCTTGTAAAACGAATGTAAATGTTTTTCAAAGCGCAAAAAAACAAAGCACACTTGCAGGGAAAGACACACACTGGCTCACGGTAAGGTATGTACCTTTCATTTAATATGATTATTTTATAACCAATGTTAGCTTAAGGTACGTTTAAGTATTTTTATTACGAAGTGTTGAAAAGAGTGTAAGTAGAAATATTATTATTGTAACGGCGAAAGCGCCGAGAGCTTTATTTTAGCGGCAAGCAAACAATTTGCCCGTGAATTCTCCTGTTACTTTGTACTGTCCTCGTCGGACGAGACAGAGCACGTGTATTAGATGCCAAAAAGTACCAGATCAAACTAGGAAGTGCTTTGCCAGGTTTATTGTTGTGTAGAAAGCCTAGCTAGTTAGGAGTGTTTTACTAATAGTTACGGCAAAAGAAGTGTACAACTCTTTTGTCTGTGATATGTTAGGGAATTCATTTTTAACGTAGGTTTCATTCCAAGTGTTGGTAACCGCTTAGCTCTCAGCTTAAGCTGAGCGTACACGCTCTCCCAGGTAAGCTTCGCGCCTGCGCTGTCTCAACCAACCTTCGTTTCTCACAAAGCGGCAGCCATGTTTTATCCCTTTAAGCATTATCTCAACGATTTAAGCAAAGTAACGTAAGTCTTGAATGTTTAACGTAAATAATATTAATCTCGGTACTAGTATCATCGTTCTGCCAGAGAAATTAACTAATTCGCCTTGAATAAGAATTAGAATTTTCGTGTTGTAAAATTGCCTCCGCGTTTACAGAGAATCAGCTGATTCGCCATCACTGCTAGCACACCGCTCTGCTAGCCCGCGCTGCCCAACCCGCTCACACGTTTCACCTAGCATCGCTTACTCGCTCGCTGAGCGAAAGTTTCATTTCCTTTCGTACTAAACGTAACCTTTTCCATTTACAATGTTTGCTAACATTTCAGCTTAAATCCTTACCGTCATTTTCGCTTTGTCACAGGGACCTAGTATACTTACGTAAAGTTAACGTAAATCTTCAAAGTACAGTAAATTATAAGAATTGTTAACGTAAAACGCGTCTTTGTAAAATTCATATTGAAACGCAAATCATTTCATAAGCGCAAGCAGCTACCATTAACGTAAAAATCGTTCACCGCGAGTGCGTTATCGTTTTCATAAATCGTATCCAAAGCAATTCTTTCATTACACGTTAACGTAAGTAAATCATTTAACGCAAGTTGCGTTGTATTAACTAACAATACTAGTAGTTCAAATAAATACAAGGGAGTTCATTCATATATCATTATCACCCTCTCCGAGAGAGAGAGAGAGAGAGAGAGAGAGAGAGAGAGAGAGAGAGAGAGAGAGAGAGAGAGAGAGAGAACCCATTATTCACGAAGCCAAGAGTACTATGTTCATTACTTAACCGCATGCAGAATTAACATTATTTTAGTCTCTTGTGTCTTTTATTTACACTGAGCGTGATACGTACGCGCCTGTGTCCATTGCAGTTTGCAAGCATTTATTTCATTTACCGAGTACTTCAGCGAGGGACTGAGCATTTCTACAATTTACCATTACCTGTCGTTGCCCGAGTGGTCTTTTCTAATTTTTTCACAAAAGACTTGCGTATACCGCAAGCACAATTTGCACAGTGTGCGACGCAAATTCATTACTTCCAGACAAGGAAGCCTACTAGTCTAGGACTGGCCACCACCAGTGCACGTCAGGTCTTATCATTTTTCAGTGCCACTAATTCTTGACACTGTCCATCGACTGGCTGCTGAAGTACTCCCACCTTTTACTTTCTCTCCTCCACCATTACACTCTGCCACGAACAGAGTACCATTTCTCTTCAGTATATTTAAGTATACTGCATGTAGTGTCCGGGACACACCAGCACGCTACCAGTGCCCAAAAGGAACGCCTCCTCATAAGTGCCATTGCACCTGTACAGGCCGTACAGGTAGCCATTCTACCTGCGTGTCCGTCCTTATGGAACGCCCAAGTACCAGCCCTAAGTGCTGTCAAACCTGCGTGTCCGTCCTTACGGAACGCCCAATCCATTAGAGTATCCACCATTTCGGATCACTCAACCACGGAACGCCTCCATAAGTGCCGTGCACCTGTATTGGACCTACAGGTAGCCCATTCCAGCGTCTCCCAAGTGAGGAATGCCCTTAAGTGTGACGTATGCCGCACACTATTTTGATTTGTCCGCCTCATCAGAAGGTGCCAATCCCAAAGTGCCACAGAGCACCCAGTCCTTCAAGACTTTTCATCCGAGCCTCCACTGCAGCCTAAAGAAATGGCTTCTGCTGCCCAACCAACATATATCCATGGAGCTGGAGAGGCTCCAGACACTCATGGCTCTGGCACGAACGCCGGTTTACACTGGGCAGGAACTCACCAGTGGGTGAAGGGGCAGGTGGACGATCTGCTCCTGCAAGAGAGAGCCGCCAGAGAAGAGAGAGGAAGAAAAAGGAAGCAGAGAAGGCAAGGCAAGGGAAGAGAGAAAGCATGAGCTAGCTCTCAAGGAGAAGGAGCTCGAGGTGGAGAAGGTACGACAGGTGAACGCCGAAGCCCTAGCCATGCAGCCAGCTCCCAGCCCCACACCTACGGTGTCGTCCAATCCTATAGCCAGCATTAACGCTCTCATCCCGAAGTGGACTGAGGATGAGCCCGAGGCATGGCTGGAAGAAGTGGAAGCCTTATTCGAGAACTACCCTACCACTGAGATAGAGAGGGCCGCCCTGCTTGCCAAGCACCTGGATGGCAAGGCTAAGACTGCCCTCCGCTCACTGGATCAGGGTCAGCGAGGGGACCTGGTGGAAGTTCGCCGGGTCATTACGAAGGCCTATGAGATCACCCCGGAGAGGTGGAGGCAGCGTTTCCGAGGTCAGGCCAAGGAAGTTGGTTGGGCCTGGGGAGATTACTCCTACCACAAACTCCAAGCCGGAAAGCGCTGGCTCGAGGCCATGTCGTGCACGAGTTCCAGGACCTGTTTTAACAGGATCATGCTGGAAGACCTCTACCAGTGTGTACCTGGGCCACTCGCAGTGCACCTTAACGACAAAAGCAACCCAAGACACTTGCAGAAGCTTGTCGCCTGGCTGACGACTGGGAGACTTCAACCCCCTCTCACAGCACCACCCACCGACGCATAGTGCCACCTGGTCCTCTCTCTGGATCCACACGGCCAAAGGACGCCCACCACGGACACCCACAGACTTGCAATGTTTGCAAGAAGTGGGTCACCTCGCAGCAGAGTGCCGCCTCAAGAGCGCTGCGAGCCACAAACCTCCTCAGAAACCCTCCTAGGCCACCGAATGGTGCCTCAGCCTCCTCTCAAGACCAATCAGATGCCTTACGGAGACCAGCCCAGCAGAGGGACTCCTGCAGAGCCAGTGGGGCTACAGGGCACTACTCCCCCGGATATCCCGGGTGCCCCAAGCACGTGCCTTCGACCCGGCATGTCCACCTTGTCAGTGCCACAACCCCCTCGGCCGTTTTGCCCGAGTCCAGGTCTCACCCTGAGCGGGTGTGGACCACTTCAGTCACAGTGGCACCCCTGGATGGCTCTACCCTACCTGTGACTCTGCCAGTTACGGTAGATACCGGCTCCGATCTGTGTCTCATAGACCGGGACCAAGTGCCAGCCAGTGCCACAGTCGGCGAGCACATCAGGTGGGCCATGACTTGGGTCGAAGGGCAGTCCAAGACCGTTCCCACAGTCGTCCTGCAGGTCACACATCCTTGGTGCACCAAACCTCACCGCCTAGGTGTAGTGCGTACAATTCGGCATGAAGTAGGTTTCCTATTGGGACGGGACCTCCTCTGGGGATGTCCCTCCCCCACACCACTCCAGGGCCAAGCTACCTCACCACATCAAATCACGGCAGAGAGGACTCTCACCCTGTGCCAGAGCACACTGCCAGCCTTGGTGACTCCACAGATTCGCAATCTGTGGGCCATATCGGCCTTACGTCCATGCCACAGAAGAAGTTGCTCAAACCAGTTCTGCCGAGACTGTGGCCGCAAGGGTTACATGTCTGCCAACTATGTAGGGTGCGCGAATTACAATATTCCTGCCATCGCAATGGCAGTTACCAATCCTTCGTTACTAGGACCCCCAGCTCAGGGCCCTATAACCGTTGCACCCCTCCAAGGTCATTATCCAGCAAGTCATGTCAGAGCCTTTGATGACTCCAGCGCTCAAATCTCCCTGATACGGGAAGATCAAATCCCCCGAGGGGCTACCGTCGATAGACGGCAACTGATCACGATTGAAGGCATCAATCATAGTAAGATGATCCTTCCCACCGTCCAATTGAGAGTCATACGACCTCACCTACCAAGGTATGTACACTTGGAGTTGCAAGCTACCTTCCAGGAGGTTACGACCTCATCCTAGGGCATGACCTGAAGTCTCCCCATTACCAAGGGCCCGCTGAGAGGTATTGCACCTCCGGTACCCGCCACAGGTCCAGTCGATCTCAACTCTCTGCCAGTGCCACTTGGCAGCACTGAGCCGTGCCAAGCTCCGTCCAGCCTGGACGTAGAGCCACCACAGAACTTGACCTCTGCGCCTGGCCCCGAGCTAGCGCCGGCGCTAACCTTAACAAGGATCCTCCTACAGAGATCCTCCTACAGGCATGGAGCTTACCGCAGCCCATGGCCAATCCCATGTCCATGAGTCTTCTTCACCCTCACCCCACTGTCGCCCGAGGATGAACCTCCGGCAGACCTCACATTCATACTTCCTCTGGAAAACCAGGAACTG